>NC_143265.1:17496818-17799848 GCF_984573655.1 Nuphar pumila | reverse complement strand
CGACTCTTCTGAGAGTAGGGGTCAACTCTCTAGTCATAGGAATCAATTATAAAGTAGGGGTCCACTCTTTGAAGTTTGAATCGACTATTCCAATCAAGGGTCGACTCTCTAAAGTCCAAGAGTCGACTCTTCCAATCAAGGGTTGACTCTCTGAAGTCCAAGAGTCGACTCATCAAATCAAGGGTTGACTTACTGAAGTTCAAGAGTCGACTCATCAAATCAAAGGGCTACTGATACAGGCGGGTTAACTCTTCTTAATAGGGTTGACCCATACTCAGTAGGAGTTGGCCCTTCCAATTAAGGGTCAACTCTCAGGAATAGAGGGGTCAACACCCGAGATGCAAGGGTCAACGCCCTCATATAGAGGGTCGACCCTCGGCCTTTCCAATGGTTTGGGAGCAACACGGGTCGACTCTTGTTCTCTTCAACCTTTGGTAGTATCACCAAAACTGCATTATGAGTATTTCAAGCCACTTTTGATAAAATTATAGATTTAAATACATATTGAAACCTTGTTTTATTTGTGAATACAAGCACTAATTAGTTTCATAAACCAATCTATATAAAAAAAGATAACGAAGAATATCTATCAAAACAAAACGTAGATCTTCATGCTGAATAAAAACATATAACTATCTTAAGAAAATAAGAGAAACTAAAAAGAGCATTGTTCATGCAGCTTAAAACTACACATGTAGGTTCTGTCATGGCTCGTAATGCATGTTAATTTATGAGAAGCAAAAAAAACCCAAAATGCTTCTGGGGGATTTTTCTTTAAAATGTGCAACGTGGATAGCATTGTTGATCTGAGTGCAAGCATTCACCTTGGGTTCTATGCTATGATTATGGAAATGCACGAGTGCGGTCTTGCACCGACACGGGTCCGATGATGGTGGCGAAAGAAACTTAGTCTGAAGGTGGCAGAGTAGGCGGGCTGCGAAACTCCAGTGAAAGTGGTGGCGATGCGAGTGATGGAACACGATCGAAGAGGAAGTGAGAGGGAAGGTCGTCGGGTAGTGACCTTCTCCGCAAGTGGTGGTGCAAGGTGCACGAAGTTTGGCTTGGGTAATCGGTGGGGGTGAAAAAAATAAGAAGTTGGGTGGTGAGGGTCGACACCCTCACCCAAAAACAAAAGTGAGAGAGTTGAGTTAAGAGAGAGAGAGGGAGAGGTTACACGTGAGGGGGGATGGACTCTTCATGATGGTGCCCGTGAAAACAAAGGGGAGAAGAGGGTGAGCGGTGAGGGGTGTTACCCTTCACCGTTCAAGAGAGAGAGAGAGGGTGGGTTAACTGAGCCCTCTTGGGTTTGAGAGTGAAAGAGAGAGATGTAAATGGAAAGAGAGAGAGAGAGAGGGAGGTGAATAATGAAAAGTGAGAGGGAGAGTGCATGGTATTTATAGTGAAGAGGGGGATGACAAGTGGTGGGGATGGTTGACACATGGTGAAAACCATGTTTACAAATGGCAAGCTTTTTAAGACAAGTGGAGGGGTGTGATATGTGTAAGGGCTCTTTTAAGGTGTTTTGGGTTTGGATCTGGGTTAGATTGGATTGAGATCCAATTCATAATTAAATTTTGGTTGGGTCCCCAGTTTGTCTAACTAGGTTCCCAACCAGTTTCTAAAACTGGCCTTATAGATCCAAATAAAACCTTAAATAAATAAAATGCTATTTAATAAATCCAGTAATGGCAACTATTCCTTCATGAAGTTGTGGTCAACATAGGTTTGGACGACTATGACTCTCGGATAAAAAAATGTCCCCTTAATTTTCTCAAAATGACCATTTTGTTCTTAGAATCTGTCATGTGTGCTCCAAACTCGTTTCAACTTCATTTTCGACGAAACTAAGACCGTTCTCATCAAAATTTTGATATGAATACAACTGTCTACTCAAAAGTCATGAAATATGTCTTAAAATTCCATAATATTCTATTTAAATATTTACTAAAATGTTTGTATATTACATTTTTACCTCTAAATTTGGTTGCAAACCATGACATCTTGCGCCAGATTTTGTGTGGGCCACCACCTGAAGCTATAGAGAATAGTTGTCATTTGGTAAAGGCCTTCGTTAACCGGTCACAACAAAAATAGATGGTTTGGGTCTTTGCAGGCTGCCTCGCATAGAGCACAACGACTGGAAAATTGGTGCCCAAGTTTCTGCAACTTATCCTGAGTGAGAAGTCTCCAGTGCCCACCTCAAGGTGATGGCAGCTCTAGGATAGGCTTTTTTTATCTATACGTAGTCAAAATTTTGTTTGACTTGGCTGTGTTCTCTGATAGTTTTCCCATGCAGACCTCATAGAAAACTCTCCTTCAGGAAGCCACTGTAGACGGTCCGGGTGCCTGGAACCCATTTTTGGTTTATTTACTAGTGACTTAATAGACTCTGGCACTCTGAAGATGGTTTCTACATAACAACATTGGGGGGCTGTGTGACAATCCACCTCAAGGATTGTTACATGACCTGAGTTGTGCTGGGAGGGAGGAGGTTCACAAGAGGTTCTTGAGGGAATCAGTGTGATGAGCTATTTTCCAAGATAATTTAGCCCACGTTGTTTGAGCAGTAAGCAGATTTTGTCCCAACTCACGAGGTGAGTACGTTTTTGGTCTACAAGAACTTTGCCAGAGGAAGTTGCAGATCATCCTTTCGATGGAAGCTGAAATGCAGGGAGAGATTAAAAATTCATCCATCCAAAAAAGTGGAAAGGATTGAAGGACAGATCGGGTCAGGACTACCTGTGCGGCCAGGGAGCCCCACTTTCACTTTTACCATAGTTCAAAAGCTCCCTTTTAACAACTTTGGGACTTGGCCAGCCTGACTTAGAGGGTTCGAAGAGCCAAAGATTTTGTGTCATCATTTAACCCGTTCGGTAACATTCTTAGTCTACTTGGCCAACTTCATCAACCAAGGGTTCATCTGTGACAGATTCTAGACCAGCTCAAACCATGCTTTTTTAAGTCAGGTCCTTACTTGGGGGGGGTGCATGCTGGTCTCAATCGCGAGAGCTAGCTAGTTAGATGCGTCCAAACCGAATTTGGCTTGCCATGTACCAAAATTGACGTAAATCGTAGTATGCCCGTGAAGCTTATGCTGAGGAGAGGGTGTTGTGTATGCTGAGTATACGTAGACTTCTTGTTCTGAGCAAATTCACTCAAGGCTATCAAAGATTATTTCACTTAACATTTGGTAATGGCGCCATTATGTAGAAACGCCTCTGGATCTCCATGGAGTAGGTTGTTTTGATCCATTCCAACCTCATAGATGGATTCAGCATGTTCAAAATAGTAGGAACCAGCTTTTGGTTCATGTTTGTTCTATTAAAAAAATGATTTTATGATACAAAAAAAAACACATATTATAGGCCGTTGAATTTTGAAGCCTTATAAAAACCTACCTGCATGTCATGATTGGATAATCTAAGAGCCGATTCCCACTGAGAAAATGTGCAGATCACCTTTGTAATGCATTTGTACCTAATGAGATCTCCCACGCTTTCGTACAAACTGAGATTTTGTGGGGGCTTTAGTGTGTGTGTGTGTGTGGGGGGGGGGGGGGGGGGGGGGGAGGGTTATCTGATCGTGGGGATGTGCTCCATATGCATGAATTTGTAAGAATTGGCTATTATTAGTTCATCTGATTATTTCACGAGCGCAGGTTTTTATATGATTTAAAAACCACTAGCTCAAAACGTTTATGAATATTCATCCAAGCTTCAAAAAAGCACATTTTTTGTCGAAAAAACATTTAAGTGGTGTTGCAAGGGTTTTTTATTTTTTTGGTTGTTTTCATGAAACTAACCATACAAATGTGCTATACATGTTTTGGTTAGTGGGAATCAGCTCTTGGATCGTCCAATTAATTATGACATGTAGCATGATTTTATCAGCCATAAAAAATAACAGTCTGCAATATGTGATATTTCTCAGCTCATAAAAATGTATTTTTCGTTAAAAAAAAAAAACGATCCAAGAGGGTTCCTAGCATTTGGGTCATGTTGAATTCATGAGGTCTGATTGGGTCAACATGACATGGCCAACTATTAACCGCATATATGACTAATTGTATTTATTATTAGTTATATTCGACTTGCTTAAATGATTAAAACACCACTCAATGCAACCACTTTTTTGTAAATATATATTCATATTTTATGGTCAAGTGAGTATTTCATTTTTTGAGGAAATAAAAAGTGGATATATACTTTAAAGGTGTATTTTATAAATTTGCATTTAAAAGTTCAAATGACTTTCTTAACCTTAAGAGGTAGCCATGTTTAAAAAGTGACTTTTTAAGAGTATTTTAGTTGTTTCAATCAGTTAAAATACAGTTAATGTTAAGTATAGCTAGTTTAATATTTGATATACTCTCTCTTTCTCTCCATATATATATATATATATATATATATATATATATATATATATATATATATATCATTGCTTAACATTAGCATTTCTGAAAGGCGAGCCTCCTGAATGTTCTCCTGGACTTGGTTGCTTCAAATGACCTTGGTAAGGCTCCTTTTTTCCTCCAAATGCTTTATTCTTTATGCATTCAATGCATTTTCCTGCAACCATGTTGTTTTACAGCCTGTTTCACTGCATGGATGCTTTGCATAGGGAGATGAAGCATAAATAGGGAAAGTAGGAGGGGCATTATTGATCAAACAGTTTCCTTTTGGATGGTACGATTGTTGCACAATATATTTGTTTAGAAGAGGTAAAAAAAATTTATTAATTAAGATCGGGTCAAAGAGAATTCGACCAGAAGTCTGTTTAGTAAATCAGGACAAGAGCAGAAAAGTGGCCGGAGCTAAGATACATCATCAGCATATTTAGACATGGCAACCATATGAAAAACATCTATCAATATATGTCACAACACGCTTAAAGTTGAAGAACGTCTATCAAACATATTTCATGCAGTTCTGGCCACTAATTAGGCTTAATGAATGTATATAAGTTGCATGCTTAATTTAAATTCCCTTCTCCAGATGTGGTGTAGGGTATGCTGATTTTTTAGGGTATGTTGTTTCAGGGTATACTGTGTTATCGTTGACCCGTATGATCTTACAGAACATGTATACATGATTTTACAGAACCTGTATACATGGCCATTTTTTTTTCTAAACCTGAGGAAGGAGGGATTGATTTCTCTTATTATTGATGGAGAGTATGAAGAGAGAGCCACAATATAAGGTTTGAGAACCGTAACTTACAACTATTGAGAGTCTCTTTTCAATTCAGCCCATCATATAATTGAAAATTGACACAAAAGGACATAAAAAGTCTCTTCACGTAACAACAATATCACACTATATATGAGATACCAAAAGGCCCAACCGAATTAGATCACATAAAGAGGGCCTAAACCTAAGACAACCTATAATGTGTGACATACCATATGTAGGCCCACACGATTTTTCCCAACATACTGTTCCTGAATAACAACTAGAATGCCCTTCTCTCATTTTTATGGAATATTGCTTTATTTATTTATTTGTTAATTTTTTGTAATCTGTAGAATATAATTCTGGTTTCATAGAATAAGCTTCCAATTTACAAATTCAATTCGCTAGTATTCCATGTTGTCTAATTTGTACCTTTCCCAGTTTATGTGCATTTGATTTCTCTAGCGGGTGATTCGTATGGCTGGTTATCATAAGAAACTGACAGAACACCAGCAACAACAGGTGGTCTGGAAATTCTTCCTTAAAAAAGAATGTTTCTTGGTTTAATGGTACTTTTCATCAGATATTTTTTGTGAGTTTCACCGTCTGTCAACAAGCATCATTCCACTATAAGATATTACTATTTCCAGCACTTTCTCTGTTTTGTTGTTTTTCCATTTGATTTAATTATTTATTTAGCTTGGTTCTTCTCTTGAGTCAAATAAACTAAAAAATCTGTTTTTTCTTTAGATTAATTAGGCATTTGATTCTCATTAAACTAGTTATTTAATGTGAGTCATTGGCCTGTAGAAGTTTGGAGCCAGAGGCTCCCTCTCTTGCTCATTGGGTTTATCATGAGTTTACCATGATAAGAATGCATTGGTGGTGGACATCATAATGCTGCTGATTTATGGTTTAGATAACATTATAAAGATGTTTTTGCTCATACGTTTGCAAACAAGCAGATTGTGAGGCTACAGGAAACACCAGATGCTATTCCACAAGGAGAAACTCCCAAGACTGTCAACTTGTTGATGCATGACAAACTCGTAGATGCAACAAAACTAGGTGATATGACAAGCAAATATGGTGTATGCCTTATTTGACTATTTTTTCTCTTTCTTTGGCTATTTTTGTTCAATCTGTAATTTGTATTGTTGTCTCGAAGAACCGAGACGATGATGCTTTGCCGTAGATATATGTTGTATTTGAAGAAAGGGCTAGAGAACATGACAATCACAAGTACACAGATATAGTAGGGCAGTGTACAGATCATTCACCAGCTTTGAAAAAGCAAATTGCCGGTTGCAGGAGTACATGGCGAAGAGGTGCAACAGTCAGAGGCTGCATTTTTCTTGTCAGTGTCTCTTCATGTTTTTTTGTAGTATTTTGATGTATTTTCGTGCTGGAGTGATGCAAACTTTTTAAGGCCTGGTGGCAGACATACTATAGTAGTTTTTTGGTGTATTCAAATTGGCAGTGAATTTTTATTTTCATGGTATAATCTTGTTCTTGACTTGTAGTTTGGTGGTGACATACACAATCCCAAATGTTGATCTTGTTCTTGACTTGTAGTTTGGTGGAATCTTTGAAGAAGGCATGTTGGGCCATTATAGTGAATGTAAGGTTGTGAAACCAAGATAATAGGAATGAATTTGTAAGCTGTGCTCTAGCACGTTCTGATGAAGGAGTGGATGGTTTTACTGTTAGCATGTGTCGCTTGATAGCATGTTTGTGTTTGTTAAAGTACATGGCTCAGCCACCTTGTTTTGGGTTTCTAGTCAGTCATACAGGATTGCCTTGATTTGGTCTAATTGTGAAAAGTGAGAACACTGATATTTAAGTAGATGGGCTCACGTAGGCATACTAGATGTGCACATACATTCTGTTTATGTTGCAAGTTGGGCTGTTTAATGCATCTCCCCAGTTAGCTATCTCAACTGTTGTCTTTGGAACTTTTTCCTTTTGGGAGTCTTTGGAATAGGAAATTACATTGGCTTGCTTGTTTACATGAGCCAGAAAAAGAAACAAAACAAAGTTCCATGAAAGAGACGAGTTTAAATTAAAAGGAGAATTCCTGAACCTCAACTCAAAACATTTACAGGAGTTACATGTGAATTCATGTGACAATATGTCATGTCGTGTTACTCAAAACATCAACAATGACATGCCTATTCATGTGACAATATGTCATCATCTCCATCCACACAAAGAATATATACATCAAAAAGGAGAAAAACAACCTTCAGCATAGACGCTGCAGATATGCTCAATGAAGCTGCTAGCCTAGAAGAGAGGCAGAAAGGTAGGAGTTCACACAGCCAGCAGCAATAGTCATTTTCTCTTTATACTCCATTGTAAGTGGCATCATTTGCGATTAACAGAAACATAATCACTATATCATCATTGGAAATTAAGTTTCCAAAAAGAATGTAAAATCGAGAGGCCGAGCTCTTGCATATGCTTTCTCCATAAGCTCTCAAACCTCGGCAACAACAACATCTGCGGTTGCCATGGAGTAGTCCTTCTGATAAGATATCTGCATTTCCAACAAGCAAAAGCCATGAAATCTAAAATATATTGTTGGGTCCAGCCCTATCCCTCATTAATGGTATGGGGAAGTGGAATAGTCGCCCACTTCTCATTAATGCAGAAGAAGTTGAAGGGTTAGCCCTATCCCCTCATTTAATGATGTGGAGAAGTGGAATAGCCACCTAACTGTCATTAATGCAGAAAGTTGAAGGGTTAAAACTCCTTCGGTTTCTGGGATGAGTCTAGAAGGCTCACTTTTAGGAAGTTCATATCTAGAAGACTCTATGTCATCTATAAATAGGAGTGTAGAGGCTGTGTGCTAGAAGGAGAAGGGTAGAGTGGTTGTGTGCAGTGTGCAGAGAGAGAGAGAAAGTAGAAAGAAGAAAAGGAAGGAAGAAGGTTCGTCACCACACATTGATCCTCAAAGAGAGGTGTTGGTTGTGGTGTGGGCTTTGACTCGGGTTGTGCACCCAAGAGGTAATCTTGTATTCATTTCTTTCTGTGATTTCTTTGTTGTTATTATCTTTAGCTTTGGGCAAGCTATTGAACGTTGTACTCTCTACATTGTACTCTCTATTTTCATTATAGTGGATTATTCTCTCCGTGCCCCGTGGATATAGGTCGTGTTTACCGAACCACGTAAACCCTTGTGTTGTGATTTGATTGTGCCTTTGTTAGATCATATATTGCTTCCGCATATTTTTTGTTATGTTAATTTTTCTACATATATAAATAATGGTAATTGAGTTGATCACAAAAAAAATACTGCTTTCCAACCTTGGTCACACCCATACAAAGAAAAAAAGCAAGCCCTGCTCCACAACTGGAATAAGGAATTTAAATTAAGCGTGCAATTTCTATACGTTCATTAAGCGCAATTAGTGGCCAGAACAGAATGGAATATATTTGATAGACATTCTTCAACTTTAATCTCATAGATTGATCCAAAAAAGATAATTTTGATTTTAACTGGGTCCCTAAAAAATCACAGAACATGAAATGTCTCTGAATTTCCACTTTCTACAGATAAAGAACAATCACCAACAATTTGGAGAGGGAATAACCAAATCTAAAGGCAAAACAAAAACCACTTCAATAAGAGTAAAGAAAGAGAGCATGGAACAGATAAAAAAAGAACGCCAAACAAACCAGTAAAGAAACTCCCATTAATTGAATACCAAAAATGAAAACTATTTCACAAAAGCATCTGCTAAATTCCATAAACAAGAAACCCCAAAAGATTTTATGAACAAAAAATCGTTCCCCTACACCCGATTTAGCAAACCCAAACCCTGGATCAGTAAGAGGTTTTGGGTTTTGCTAAATCAGTTAGGGTTTAAAGCGAGAGAGAGAACCAGAGAGAGGGGAACGGACACACCTGAGGCTGCGATTTCCGCGATGGTTCGAGCTTTCAGCGAGGGAGAGAGGGAGAACGACAGAGTAGCTGGCGCCGGTTTTGCTTTAACGAGAGGGAGAACGAGAGGCGATGGTTCGAGCTGCCGGCGATGGTTTGAGGGGTGGAGGAAAGCGCTGGCACCGACGATCGGGCTCCATCGAGCGACGGTTGGCCTTTTCGAGCTTGCAATGAGATGGAGAGGTAGGGTCTGTTCCCCTCGAGCTTGCAGAGAGAGGCTCCTGGGGGTTCCGTTGCGAGGACGACTTCGGCGGTGGTCGGCGGTCCAGGGGTCGGCGGTGGTCGGTGGTTATCGATGGTCCAACGAGAAGGAGAAGGAGAGGGAGAGGAAAATGAAACGGGGAGCGGGTGAGGGCGAGAAAGGGGGTAACAGGTATTTAAATACCCTGAGCGCTGGCCGTTGGGTCTAAAAAGATCAAATGGACAGCATGAGTGACAACTTGCTGGGCAGTACCGTAATTTTCCTCAAAAAAAAGACATTTACCGGCGCACTAAAAGTGTGCGCCAGTAAATTTGCCAGTAAAGGTACTAACGTTACGCTCCTAGTGATACGACGCAATGGATACAGTGTCATTGTTTATGCAAAAACATTTTTAGCAACGACTTTTGTCTAAAAGTGTTATTGCGGAATAAATATTGCTGAACTCAATGACATCGCACTCCTAGTGATTGCGTTGCTATCACCTACTATATATATATATATATATATATATATATATATATATATATATATATATATATATATATATATATATATATATATAGAAAGCTTGCGAAAATGCTCTTGTGGAGATATGCAAAGGGATCTTAAAACACTGTTTCGTTGACATTTGGTGAAAAAAATGCCTCCACTCAAAGTTTTACTAAAAATAAGCAATTTCCCATAGATATGAATGAAGCAAACGGACCCATAAAATGTGGTTATTGTGTGCATGTGTCAGTGTGTTAATAAGAGGCAAGTTGACCCAATGATCTAGGGTTGAGCGGATCTTGCCTCTATCAAAACTCTAGGTGGTAAAGGATGCTCAAGCCCGTATCCACTATTTACAAGCCCATGCCACCAGACTCACACTATATGGGTCCATTAATAGCTTTTGGTGAGGCAGCAATTGTGGATTTTCTTGGTTTGGTTTTCTAGATATAAATGGGTCTAATTCAGTTATTGAATCTGGTCCAATCTAATTTTGAATCAAGCTAGCATTGAGATGAAAAAGAATGGCACCAAATCCAAAGCGGAATAGCTTGAATATAGCTAAACACGACATAGTTTTAGACTTTTAGCCACAAGTTGTAACAACCCCAACAGACCTTCGTAAAAATGGTAGAATTATTATTTTTTAAACAATTATGAAAACTCACCCATGAATCTGACCTTATGGATTTAATATATCAAACCACAAACCAATTGTTCATTGAATCAAAAGAATAAATAATTCAACTTTATTAATTCAATAAAAATATCAAATAGTCTAAACACAAAATTGTCTATCTCAGTAGAGTCACTCTGTCATGAATCAGAAACTAACCCATGAATCTGGGGCCTCACAGATTTAATATGGCAAACTACAAACCAGATTGTGCATTGAATCGAATGAAGAATAAAATCAAACTTTATTAATTTAATGAATAATGTCAAATAATCTAAGACACCAAAATCGTTCATAATATAATTGAGCCATCATGTCAGAAAACCAGAAACCTGTCACACAACTCGTAGTCTCTAGCCAGCTAGTCAGGACATCACTGTGCATCCATGCCTATAAAACAGTTTTAAGAAAATAGGTAAAAACCAAAGTCCTTTATACGAATTTTTCTAAAAATTTAAATAGTAAAGAAAATAGGATAAACCAATTTTATGCATTTTAAAAGAATATTACAATTAAATAACTTACCACAATCAACTTACCATTCAGGCATTTAAATAAAATATCATGCAAAAACAAGTGTTATGTAAAGCCAAAAATGCACAAATGCATGAACTAATGCTAAAAAGTAAATATGCGTGATTCAATGTACATGCATAAATAACTTATTAAGTTATTTAGCAGAGTTGCTTTCGCATGTATGTCCTTATTAAATACACACAAATTTAATTTTTGTTTTTTCTTAAAGACGCGGATACTCAAAACTGACACAAATTTCCAAAGTCCAAGTTAGGTTCCTAGTTGTAACTTAATACACAATTTATATTTTATTACTAGGTTTCACACTTGTTTCTCGACCGATATCAGGAATCAACATCATTCATCGGAACATTAGAAATCAATATCTAATATCGGAACATCAGAAAAATCAATATCCAGTGACATCACTTTCTTGAGTAACCAATAACTACAGCTGAGTCAACAACAATACCCCCAGGCAAAGTGGTTAAATCTTCTTAAAACTGTGGTCGGGAGGTGAACCACCATATCAGATTTAAAAGTACAAACGCACACGGAGTTTTAGTATTCTCATGATCCCCCATGACCACCATCCGAGATTTTTGCACTGTAAAAGGGAGATCAAGGAAGAGATTAATTATATTGTTTGGTCTCTTTTAACTTTTCAAATAATTTCAAGTTTTTTATACAAGAACCGTTTTGTAAATCAACATGCAAAACCAATTTTGAGCCCTAACCCGCATAATTTAATGGTGCAATTAATTTTAGAAAATCAATAAATTTTCATAAATAAAATTTGCAATGTATAAATGAAGTCAACAATAAGTGGAGAAACATATGTTCCTATCCTACATGACCCACAGTGGTTCACATTTGACCACCAACACATCTCAAAATTTATTTATGCACCTTTGCAAAATTTCAGTGAACATGCAACACACTAATTGTTTTAAAACATGTTTACAATGCACATTCAAATACATAAAATGAATTCACATGAAGCCAAAAGCATATGCATGCGAATAGATACATGTTAAACATATTATCATGATCAATTTTATGCATAAAGAACCAAACATGCATATGATCATATTTATGCAAATATTAAATAAATTGCATATTCATGTGTATGATATATACATCTGCAAACATGATCAATTCAAACTCATGTTTATGTATTACTTAAGAAAGAAGGCATACATCAATCTTAAAACGTGTACATAATCAAATTCATGTTCTAAATCAACTATACAGAAGTTTCTTATCAATCCAACAACTGGGGTTGATCCATGTACATGATCAAATACATGTACATGGGTCAACCAATGCTGAAAAATACACATTTCCATCATACTGGCTGATCCATGTACATGATCATAATCATGTACATAGATCAGACTAACCATAAGGAACCATATATACAACATGTACAACATATTGGCTGCACTCATACATGAGTACAAAAACAATAGAACTGCAACATATAATTCTATGAACATGTAATTCGACTAACATGAATTGCAATATCATATTCAAATGCATGAGCATGTAGTTGGACAGGTTTAAATCACCACGAAACATGTAATCAAATATATAAGTTTGTAGCCAAAATGAATATGAACTTGTACTCGGCAAATCTGATCATATTTACATGCTCATGAATCTCAGTAAATTTGATAAGATTTACATACTCATAAAACTTGGCAAATCTGATCATATTTACATACCCATAAAACTCAACAAATATGATCAGATATATATACTGTGAAACTCGACAAATTTGATTAGGTTTGCATACTATAAAACTCGGCAAATCTGACCAAGTTTGCATACTATAAAACTCGATAAATCTGATTAGGTTTGCATACACATAAAACTCGATAAATTTGATAAGATCTACATACTTACAAAACTTGACAAATCTGATCAAATTTACATACCTATAAAGCTTAACAAATCATATCAGATTTGCATACTATAAAACTCAGTAAATCTAATCAGGTTTGTATACTATGAAACTCAACAAATCTAATTAGGTTTGCATAATATGAAACTCGACAAATCTGATTAGGTTTGCATACTATGAAACTCAATAAATCTAATCAGGTTTGCATACTATGAAACTCGACAAATCTGATTAGGTTTTGTAACACCCCAAAATTATGATTTTTTTTTAAATAGCGAAATTGTTCAAGTTAACCGAGTTAAACATTTCAGGCACGTCAGAGGAATCATCAAATCAACTAACATTCATTTTATTTATAATAAAAGTTTAAAACATAAGATCAGAGTTCGAAACAACTGCCACGACCGTTTTTTATCTTTTACTCTTCTCCTAAAAAATAGTAAAATAATTTGTGTCAGACTGCAATCAGTCTGCATAGGAGAATACTATGGTTTTGCAGATGTATTATGTAATAAGTATGCAATGTGTTTGATTAACTATGGACAATATTGCATGATACTAAGCAAGGCATAGAGAGATAAGTAACATGAAACTAATTTATCCAACTCACAAAAAAACATATCATGAATCATCACCTAATCAAATAAATAATCACAGGTTTAAATAATTAATCACATGCTCAAGTAACGAATCACAAGTTAACATGTTCAAATATAAAGCTCACAATATTTTATCGGAGTGATAAGAAGTTAAATTTAATGTTTCTCTAGAATTATCTCATGGGTACTCGCAAGCCAAGGCAACAATAACAGAAGAGAACATTCGGGGGTTTACTATGCATTGGTATTTTATTAACCCGAATGTCTAACTGAAACTGAAATCCTAAGGGAGCGGTTGAATAACTGAGAGAACCTCTCAAAGGCCCAAACAACAGAATGCATCCCTAACTTCTGCAGAATAATGTAGAACTACCGCCTAGAATAAATTTGGTAGTCTAGGTCCCTTAACTTCGAGAACTGGGGACCAACAAGCCATTGCCGCTTGAAGCAAAAAGCACATTCTTCAAAGTTATATACCACCTATCATCTCCAAGGTAAGCTTGAATCTGAGTGGGTTGCTATCTTATTTATTTATATTTCTTGATTTATCAGGGTTTTTCCTGATCTGAACCGAGTAGCTCAAAGACACTAGAGTTCTTCAAAAAATTTAATTATCCCACCAGAGTAGTAGATCTCCAACCATTCATACCTTAAATAGGTATGTTAACCAAATATTTATCCATTTAATTATATAGACCCACTCAGAATGCTCTAGTACCTCTAAACTATAAAGTACGAATACCCAGTACCTTTAAACCAGTCAAGCAAAAATATAATTATTTTCAATTTACATGTGAATTCACCTTATAATTTTGAGGGGAAATGCGTGACCCTCAATATACTTGCTTGACACTTATGTGCCTACAGTAAACCGACCCACATGCTCAGTTAAGAGATACGTTTTTTTTTCAATGGCAAGCTGCCATGACATCCCATTAGGTTTTAAACTTGCCATGTTGAGACCTGTTTGTTTCTTTTAGAGAGCACATGGTGTAATCTCAGAAATTTGTAGTATAATTATATACACCTTTCTCTAAATACATTTTCACTTGAACATTTCAAAGATATACAACTTAGTAGGCATTTGTACATAAAAAATGCATCTTAATAGGCAATTATCATAAGAAAATATGTAGTTTAATAGGCATTTGAACATTTCATAAAGTATGCATCTTAATAGACATTTGAATCTCAGAAATTATGTAGTTTAATATGCACTTAAACCTCAGCAAATATGCAGCTTACTATGCATTTATCATCAGAGAGTGTGAAGATTTATATGCATTTGAACCTCAGCTTAATATGCATATTTCTATGCACTAGCAGGTATAAATCAAATAGGTCATAACCTGAGTGCACATGTGCAGCAATATACAACCAAGGATATATATATATATATATATATATATATATATATATATATATATATATATATATATATATATATATATATATATATATATATATATATATATATATATATATATATACTGGTCATGAACTAAACTATAATCGGATTAACAATATAAAACCAGTGTAATCGTTGTGTGTGCACAATAATGGGTGAAACGATATGTGCAGTATCTATGTAACCAACCTAACGCGGGTGTGTGCTACAGCATGACATCCTGATCTTCTGTTAAGTTTGGACCCCAAATAAATTTACTTTGGCTTTCATATAAGGTTCATCTATTATACTCTTCTCAATTACATCAAAGGCATCTCCCCTTACAAGGGATAACACACCATGTTGTATATTACAGCCTCATATGAATTGGACACAATTGTAGTTGAAAACACAGCGAAAACAGAACTTGTCAATTTGGATACAAACTTGACACATTCCATCCCTGCACCCCTGTTACTGCATACCTTAACAGACTTAAGAAATCTGTTTGTATTTAGACACCGCAAGGTGTTTATCATTCTAAGTACAGAAAAAAAATCACAGCACCCACTGCTTAATGTCATTGGTAAGTAATAAGGTTTACCAATGTACTTCACAGCACACACTTACATGATTTTAGCATATCGTAACAGATAGGTTGTAAGGTCCATGATAATTTTAAGGTAATGTAACGCAAATTGTGTTGTGATTGGGAATTTCTTGTTTAATTTACATTCTTTTATAATTATACCCTTGTGAAGATACGAGTCAAAAATCGCGTAAGTTTACATTAAATAACAATTGAGAGAAATCTATGACGAATTAACCTCCGAAATTTTTAGGGCAAGGTTATAATACGTATATTTTGGTTGTCCCCAAAATTGAGGCCCGAACAACGGAAAAACCCTGTCAATACATGTGAATTACGGGAGATCGCATAGTGACTTAGTGAGGGCCCAAACGAGAACCATTTCGTTCATAGAGGAGATTTCTTCTCTTGGTTAACCTTTGAAATGCTAATTGCATTAAAAATATACAATAAATATATATATGGTGAAGAACAATTAAAATTCATTTAATAACAAAATCGATAAAAAGATTTGTTTTTTTTCCTTATTGGTCAAGGGTCGACCAAGGCTATGGTCATCCACTTAGGTTGGCCTTGGGACGACCTTGGCCATGAGACCAGCTGGTCAAGTTGACCAGTTGGAGGGATGGCAGTCTCGTAAGAGGCTAAAAACGAAATCCAAGGGAGGGCCACGATTGGCCCTACCCAAATTAAGAACAAAAAGAAAAAAAAAACTAAAAGAGGAAATGCTATTGACGTGAAGGAGGAGGGGTCGACCTTTACCTCCTTGGGAGATGCGTGTGGTCTTGAAAGAAGTTTTTTGCCTTGGGATTCAAGGAAATCCCAAGGGCTCTTTCCAAGATGGAGGGGTCATCATGAGGCTAGAGGCGCCTCATTGGGTGCATGGGGCGGCAGCCCCATGGCACCCTTGAAATTTTTAACAAACCTTTTGAATCCTTTAAATCGAGTGGTGGAGCTAGGCGGCAGTGGGAAATCGTGACCCACTCCCAGCCCCACATCTTGAAGGAGAAATCCCCACCGTCCATTTCTCCTACCAGCTTTTAAGACCTCTTTGGAAAAATCAAGAATTCCAAAGGGGCGATTTTTCTCTTTGAACTTTCTCTCTCTCTCTCTCTCATTCTCTCTCCCATTCTCCCCCCTCTCTCACACAGCTCCAGCCATGGGTTTTGGTTCAGTCATTTCTGAAGGAAGACCTTGCAGCCGTGACCTCTCTCCTTCTTCCGAACTTGTGAGGTGAAGGTTCAATATATGTATATCTCGTTATTTCTTGTTCCTTTCTTCTAGAAATTTCAAAAAAAAAAATGAACCATGAAACCGTGGAGTCGAGGCATCTATGCATGCATGCTCCACCGGTGGATTTAGCTGTGTTAGCTCTCATTCGACATTATTTTCTATTGTCTTTCGTTGGCTTGCTTTGTTCATCACTTATACCTTTTTTTTTTCAGATTGTTAGTCGTTGCTTGACTTTCCTTCTTGTTGTCGAACTTTTCCCTTGTTGCTAGGCATGATGGCTTGCTCCTATGCGTGGTAGCACTGTTGTGTGCACTCTGGACCAAGCTGGGCTCATCCAGATGCACCCAGACCTTCGGCACTCCCTCATCGCGCAGGTCGGGTTGCTGGTGGTGAACCGTCGCCACCTTAGTAGGTTCTTCGGTGGGTTGGGTTTAGACCCAGTCCCAAGAGAGTTGGGACTGGCATGCTCTCTCTTAGCACCATGACCAAGGCCACAGAGTGGCCTAGGTCCCGTTTTGGGGGAAGATAGGCCCTCGAGCCATTGTTTGTGCTTGGCGCGTCGGGTCACTCAGGACCATAGGCACCCGGGTTGGCCAGGTCTCTGGGGGACATGGGTCGTAGACTTGTGTGTCTGGTCTGAACAAAGGGTTCAGATCAGAACCTTGTTAGGATTCTTTGGGTCCGGTCTCAGGGACCAGACTCAGGTCCATGCGGGTTCGGCTTGACCTTGATTCCAAGGCAGCCGCCTAGTGGCGAGCTGCTGCTATATTTTGCTGTAGCCGCTGAACCTTTGGGGATCAGACTGAACCGTGGGTTCAGACCTTTCCTTCCAGTCTCAGCGTGGTCTGGTCCAAAGGACCAGACCTATGACAGATCCTTCCCCCACCTTGCTCGGCGCCGAGGAGTCTATCGGACACTAGTTGCTTTGGTGGCCGATTCGGGCTCACCTAATTCATGGTAGAGTCTGGTCTGAACCGTGGTGACCATGCATAATTTCTACACATAAATTCATATATTTTCATGCATGATCATGTGCAATAATTGCTTAAAAAATGCTTGTTTGCGAAGGTTTTCAAAGATTTTTATCAAATATTAAATTGAGCAAGCTGAACCCTTTTTTAGCCTTTTTGAGAAATTAATTAAGTTTTTGGAAAATACTTTCAAAAAAATGGAGTTGTTTGAAATATTTGAAAAATGTACAGACTCTTTTTGAAAAAGTTTCCAAAACCTAATTAAAATATTATAAATAAGAAGTTTGAGAAAAAAAGTGGTATCTCCCACTTTGAAGCTCACGCCTCTCTCTCTCTCTCTCTCTCTCTCTCTCTCTCTTCCCAGCTGGTTTCTTATTCTCCTCTCTTCTTCTTCTTCTCCTCCTCTTATTCCACTTCTTTTCCTCTCTTCTTCTACCCTTCTTCTCGCCAGCAGTTTCGTCTTCCTTCATCAAAGGGTGCAGCGTGACGATCTCATTGGGAGAGACCACTCTCTTCCTCAACCCATCAGTTGGAACAAGCTGCAATAGGTTGTCTCTCACTTCTTCCTTTTCCCTCACGTAGTACACTGCATAGCACATTGTTAGTTCTTTGAGCAAGTCGCATCACGATATTAGCTCATAACTGTATTGCATATTTCTGGTATCATCTGAAAAAGGAAAAAAAAACTAGTAAAGTTAGTAGCGTTTTGTTATTAGTCTAAACATTTTATTTTTTCTTTTGTGATTCATATTTAGGTTCATCAAGTTTTTCTCTTTTTGTCAGTTGTTTATGTTGTTATTAGTTGCATCTTGTTTACCATTTAGGCTCAGCATATTTTTTTCTTTTGATGTATTTGTAGTCTGCTGTAGTTGGTAATTCAGGTTCCTATAGGTTAGTTTGTTTTTGTTTTTGTTTTTTGTTGACGTTGTTAGCATATAGCGTTTTAGTTTTTATTTATTTATTTTTATTTGTTTTAAGTTTGACGTAGTTAGTGTGGCATCTCTTGCATAAATTGTTTTAGGATATATATTGATTCATTGGCCTCGTGTAATAGTTTTTTTTGCAATTTACATTAAGTCATATTACTTAGAATAATTTTTGGCACAGATTGCCTTATGTCACAAGTAGTTATTAATCATCGTATGATGCTGTGGCGGAGCCAGGGGTGGGCATGGGTGGGCGGTCGTCCACCCCAGAATTAGAAACCGAGTCGAAATATGATACGACTCGGGTCTTCTTCTTCATTCCCCACGATTTGGAGGTTGCATTATTTCCTTGCGAATGCTTGTCGAAAAAAATCAGAGCAGGGTCGTGTAGGAGTGAAGATCACGCCTCCTTGCGATACAGAGTACCCTATGGCACCCAGACGCAGGAGATGGTGGACATAAGATGGAGCCAGCCGAGGGAGTTGCTCTGCCTCGATGCTGTGGCGAGGACCGTCCTCTTCAAGAGGGAGCTGAGGAGGCGCCTCAGTTGGAAGACCTTCGGCTTGCTGCTAGATCACCACCGAGAAGGAGGTGGCTCAACTACCGAAACAGGCTTTCGATCTCGATGTATGATCTTCACCACCATGAAAGCTTCGTGCCACTGCGCCACTGACAGAGGTCGATGATCACCACCCGAAGTCTGCCCACCCAACAAAAAACTTCTGGCTCTGCCACTAATATGATGTAGTTTAGAGTTGGAGAGTCATTGCATATTAATATAGCTTGTTAGTTGATTTAGTTTTGTTCTTTAAATTATTTTATTTTTTTTGTTCAATCGATGATGGGTAATGTCACATTTTTCTTTTTGTGAATTCCATAGATTGGTTAATATATTAGCTTTAGTTGTTTTACATAATATTGTCTAATTAGTTGCACTGGTTACTTCAAATCACGTTAATGTGTGTTAGTTGTGTGTTAAATTTGATAGTAGATCAGATTGTTAGTTAATTCCTTCATAAGTGGAGTTATTGCAATATCAAGAGACGATGCCTTTAAGGAGTAACATGACCTCTCACATACATAGCTCAATTAGTTCATTACATAGTTCTATTTTTTTTGTGTGTTGGGTATTAGGGTCAGCAGGTTTGTGTGTGTCATATTGAGTTAAGTTAGTGTAGTTTTGTTTCCATCTGTGATTAGCATTAAAGTTGTTTGAAGCAAACTTACCAATTTTTATAGTCTCTATTAGCCAATCTTGATAGTTCTCGTTCATGTGATCTATATGTGCATAGTAAATTAATTAATTAGATTAATTTTATAGTTCAGCTGAGTATGTTCGTGATCTTTTAGTTCTTTTGTGATTTAGGAACTTTTGATTTCTTGAAGTAGTTAGATTGTTAGTTAGTTTCTTGAGTAGTTTGTAGAAAATAGCTTTTGAATTCTTGTGTTAGATAGTGTTGCTATTTGTCATCCAGTGTGAGTGGTGCATTTATAGTTCATGTCTTTACTTTAGATTTTTGTGATTTTTTTGTCATATTTCTTGTTGATATTCTTGTAGATTTCTTGTTTATGCTTCGTGTTTTGTTTTGTGTTTTGCAGGGAAGCATTGGAAAGTGTGGTAGAGCCCTTTTTTTGCCCTAAGTGTACTCTCAGAAAGGTCCTCAAGGAGCCCTCAGAAAAGCAAAAGTTCAAGAAAACATACATTACCTCAAGAAGGGACAAGAAGACTTGAAGCACTGAAGCCTTTTCTTTTCTTTTTAGATTAGGGTTTTATTTTATTTTATTAATTGGGTCTGTAATAAAACCATTTATTTATTTTGTTTAAGCCCTCTATGTAGGGCCGTACTCCCTTAGTTATTTAATTATCAAATTAATTCTTTTATTTTGGCAATAAAGAGTAGTTTAGATTGTGTGATTGAATACAAAGTATTTTCTGTTTCCTGAGATCGACCCGGACTCTACCACTCGCGTGAGCCGGTTTTTATATTTTTGGTGTCTGGCTTTCACTGGATTTTCATTAAAAATATTGTTTTAAAAAGGGTTTTCATAAAACTCACACCAAATTTTGGCGCCGTTGCCGGGGAACGGCGAAATACTAGTATTCACTTTATTGCCTTGTGTTTGTTCTCGTATTTATAGGTTGTTAGTTTAATTCAGTTATTTAATTAAGATTGTTTAGTTTGCTTTTCGCATTTAGGCTAAGAACCATGTGTGTGTGCATACCGTAGAGACGAGGTTACTTTTCTGCACAGCCCACCCATTAGGATCCCCTTAAAAGTGACTGTGTACGATTGGTACCGTGCACATAGATTTTATTTTCGTACATTCTCTACTGAGTGCAACTGTGTGGTGCTTGTTTATTTCTTGTTTTCAGTATTTGTTTCTGTTACTCGCTTTGTGGTTTGTGTGGTTTGGCCGCTAGCGCGTTAGTTATGTAGAAAAACTCAATTTAGGATGGTTGCTGCACCGGTCTACCCTTTGGTGCATGCACGGGCGGCGTTCACTTGAACCTGAGCTTGCCGAATTTGTTGAGGATCCTGAATCTTTCTTTAGGAGAGACTATCAATCCAGCCCCATGGCTGAAGATCAGCAGTTGATTCGTCCTCTTAGGGAGTACTTCATGCCTAACACATACACTCCTGCCTCCTACATCACAAGACCTGATGTGGGAGCAAACCATTTTGAAATCAAGGCCAATGTCATCCAGATGTTACCTTCCTTTTATAGCCTTAGCAACGAAGACTCATATCGTCATCTCGACGAATTTCTCGAGATCTGCACTACAGTGCGAATCAATAATTTTGGAGATGACGCGTTAAGGTTGACGTTATTCCCGAAAATAGAAAATTTAGAATTGATATTTGAAGAAAAATCTGAAATTTGAAATCTGAAAGAAATAGAAAATTGAATTTGATATTTGAAATTAAAATGAAATTCAAAGTTGAAATCTGAAATTCGAAAATGGAAAATAAGAAATGATAACTAAAATTGAAATAAAAATCAACATTTGAAATTTGGAAATTAAAATTAAAACTTGGAATTGAAAATGAAATTCAAAGTTGAAATTAGAAATTCAAAAATGGAAAGTTAGAATTGAAAAATAAAATAAAAAATAAAAATTAAAATTGGATATTTGAAATAGGATTTGAAATTGGATGAAATTGAATTTGGAATTTGAAAAATAACTTTTTAATTTGATAATGAAAATAAAAAATGATTTTGAAATTATAAATGAAAACTATTTTTGAAATTTATTTTGAAAATCACTTAGAAATTTGAAAATAACTTGAATAATAATTTGAAAAAAATGATGCAATTCTATCTTAAATGATGAATATGCTATTTCTTTGAAAAAACATTTGAATTTTAAGGAGAATTTCATACTTTATAGAATAAAAAACAAGATTAATTTTCATATATTCATGACTAGGGTCATAAATATACTTTAAATTAATCTTTATTTAAAATTCTAATAAAAAGAAAGAAAGAAAAGATTTTGTGCCTTTATAGAATTAAAACAAAATTAATTTTATTATATTCATGACTAGGGCCCCAAATACAATTTGAATTAATTTTTATTTTAACTCAAATAAATAAAGAAAAGGGAATTATGAAAGACATGATGATTTTTAAAAATGATCTAAAAGTGTAGATTGAATTTTTATTTAATAAAGAATAATAAATCTAAGTATTATTCGTATTCCGACTAGAGCCAAAAATATAAATTTTACTTAGTTTTATTTATCCTTTATTAAATGGTGCACGTTCCATTTATGTTTTATATAGTGTATTAAAATAAATAAAAAAAGAAAATACAATAATTAATTATGAGAAATTAATCTATATGCTCATTCATTCTAAACTAAGTATAAAATGAAAATTCTCATTAATGTAATTATTACAACACTTGAATTAATTATAATAATTGAAAATAAAATAAAAAAATCCTGCAAAATGAGCAAACATGTTAGAAATGTAGGCATTTATGGATTTTCTTCAATTATTTAAAAATTGAAGAAAATCCAAAGTTAACCATTATGCCCCAAAAAATAAAATAAAAATCAATA
Organism: Nuphar pumila; assembly: GCF_984573655.1. Classification (NCBI taxonomy): domain Eukaryota; kingdom Viridiplantae; phylum Streptophyta; class Magnoliopsida; order Nymphaeales; family Nymphaeaceae; genus Nuphar; species Nuphar pumila. The sequence goes on along the minus strand of NC_143265.1, from coordinate 17,777,170 downwards.
ATAAAATGCAAATGATGCATGATTTTTGTAAAAGTATTTCAAAAGATGTTTTTGGAGTTTTATATTTTCGAAATTGGGGTTTAAAACACACAAATCCATTTTAAACTTTGAATTCAAAATGAATTTAACCATGAAATTGAGATTTTAATGAAAATACCTTGAAAATGATTGAAATAAAAAGCAAATAAACTCCAAAAATTGTTTAAAATGAAGTTAAGGCATTATAAGTTGAAAAAAAAATATTTTAAATTTATAAAATACAAGAATTGTATTTAAGAATTGAAATAAAATTATGTTAAAATGCCTAATTAACTCTATTTTAACAAAGAAGATGTATTTTGTGAAATCGGTTTTGGAAAATGGAATGAATGAATGGTCAAATGACCATAGAAATTTATAAAATTTTGTATGCATGAACTAGACTTAAAATGAAAGAAAACCCTTTTTATATATTTTAAAAATAAGTTTTCATTAGACAGGACACATCCAAACAAGTTGAAATGAATGTTAAGAAATGCATAATGAGGCAAAATGACAATGTTCCGAGTTTTGATTAGAATCAGATATGAAAACTTTATAAAAATTGTTGAAATTTTATGAAGATGAACTAGACATTCAGAGAAAAAATATCTAATTTACAGATCTAGAAAATGATCTCTCATTAGAGAGATCCAATCTGATCAAGTTGGTCAAAAATCTGTAAAAGCCTGTGAAAGAAAAATCAACAGGGTTCTAGTTTTTTATCTGAATGATAGATGAAAATTTAATTAAAATTTATGAAAATTGGCATTCATAAAATAGACATTCTAAGGATAAAACTCCTTTATACATATCTACAAAATGATCTCCCATTAGAGAGATATGAATGCAACAAGTTGATTTTGGGCCTGAGTAATGTCTGAGATTACAAATAGGCAGAGTTTCGAGGTAAAATGCAAAATAAATAGAAATACTTCATAGAAATGGATGAAATTTTAATGAGATGAACAAGACACTCATATAAAAAATATAATTTTTACATATCTCAAAAATGATCTCCATTAAGGAGATATGACTCTGACAAAATAGGCAAAATTCTGAACCATTAAAATGACATAGAGTAACAGGGTCATGGTTTTTGACCAAAATCAGATATGAAAACACCATAGAAATTGATGAAATTTGGTGTGCACAAACTATACTTAATTCTGGAGACATCCTTTTTTACAGATTTTAAAGATCATCTCTGGTTAGGGAGAAATCACTCCAACAAGTTGGTCAAAGTTTAGGAAAAATTCAGACGAGACTAAATAGCAGGGTCCGTGTCCTGATTTTTTTGAGGGATTAAACCAACCAGATTAATCTTATTTTTGGTGAAAATTCTGAAAACATATTAATGAATATGCAGTAAAAAAATAAGATCAAAATAACATATGATTATATGCAAAATGATGAAAACAAAAATGAACCAGAATTGAAAATATCATCTAAACATAATTGAATGGAATAGAATCTCATAAATGAATTGAGCCAATGATCAATCATGAGATCTATTATTCTAGAACATAAATGATAATAAAAATGATATAAAAACATAAATGAAAGCATCTAAAATAAAATTAAAAGCATTGTTGCATAAATTAGAATTGATTTGGCTCATAGAGTGTGGAATTTGATCTATTGAAGATCAAATCTCAATTCTAAATGGCTAGAATGAAAATGCATAAAGTAAATGACAATTTGAATGAATCAAAATATAGAAAATGAAAATTGATATGGAATTAGGATAGATCTACATTGCTATTACATGAAATTGAAAGGAAAATACAAAAAAGAAGAGAAGAAAGATGGGGGCAATTTTTGAGAAATTGAAAGAAAAGAAAAAAATAGAAAAGAGGAGAGAGAGAAACCCACCTTGACTTTCTTCTTCTTCACTTCAGCCACCAAGAGAGGAGTCAAAGAGGAGGGGGAGCACTTGAGAGAGAGGAGAAAAGAAGAGAAAGAGAGAATTCTTTTTTATTCTCTCAATTTCTCAAATTTTTAACTTGTGAAAGGAGAGACCCCAAGGGTTTTATTTATAGCTTAAAATGGGGTATTTTGGGCATCAAAATTAAAGATATTTTCTCAAAAATGATTCCACCCCCATGTGGGTCTTTTCTTTTTTTGTCAAATGGGCAAAAAAGGCAATTTGTTAAGAAATGCATATGTGGCACCCCTTTTGCAAATGGGTGTCCATGTGGGTCTTTTTGAAAATTCTTAAATGGGTAAAGGGGAAGTTTGGCAAAACTTTTACACATGGTATCACCTTGTAAGTGATGCTCATGTGGGTTTTTAAAAGCAAAAGGGTCTTTAAAGGTTTGTTCAGAATGATTTTTATTTTGATTTTCGAAAATACCAAGTGGCGCCCTTTTTTAAAAAATAAATATTTTTCATTTTGATTTTGAATTTAATATAAAAAGGGAAATAAAATGAGAAACGAAAGAGAAATTTTGAAAATAATTGGATTAAAAAATCCAATTTTGATTTGTGAAATCCAAATTGGGCAAAAACTGGATCCAAATTGAATTTTGAGAATTTTTTGCATAAAACTGATTTTGGTTTCTGAAATTTCAAAGATTATTTTGAAATTGGAGATAAAAATTTGATTTTAATTTTGAATTTAAAATCCCCGAATTGATTTTGAATAAAAATTGGATTTTGAAACTGGATCTGGATTCATTTTGATATTTCGAAATCCAAACTGAATTTTGAACTGGATCCAGGGTATTTTTTAAAAGGATTTTTGCAAAATGGTGGATTTTAATTCAAAATCCAAAGATTAATTTTGAAATTAGGATAAAAATTGAGTTTTTGAAAGGGATCTGAATCTAAGGTTTTGAAAAAGGATTGGATCTGGATCTCGAATTGAAGGAAAATTGGTTCAAAAATGGGAATCAAACCTTGAATATGAGTTTCTAAAGAATTGAAACTAGAAAAACCCCAATTTCATAATGAAAATTGAGATTTGGATCTTGGATCCAGTTTAGAAAATGAAATTAGATCTTGGATCTAGATCATAATCCAAAAAGAGAATATTGAATCTCAGATATTAGATGAATCAGAGTTCAGAAATTGATTGAATTGAACTTCTGAATGGATCAGAAGGTGGATTCAGACTGAAATGGATCTGAAATATCTTAATTGGATCCTGGATATCTGATGAGATATTTCAGGTTCAAAGAACGAATTGGACTCTGGATATAGATTTTTGAATGAATCATATGAAAAATCCAGGTCCGAGAAGAAATTAAACACCATATCGATCTTTGGATCCAATATCTGAATTGAAATGGATCGGATCTTGGATATTGATAAGATATTAGGTGAAGGAATTGATCCGAGTCCAAATTTGGGGTCTATCACAGTTCAAAAATTGTTGGAAACAGTTTCCCGGATAATTTTTATTTTTTTGGTCTTTACCCTGTAGGACCAGGGATAAAAATACGGTACAAAACTGGTCTGAACTAATTTGAGTTGGACTGGCTCGGAATGAACTGAATCAGAAGCAAGTTATACTCAGATGAACTAATTTCATAACCGAATCACTAGCTCAACCAGCTGGAGTCAACTCGATCTGGACTGTATCGAGCTCAAATGAGCTGAAACAAAGGTTTGAGTGAATTTGAACTAAAAGTGAGTTGTTTGAACTCTTGGTGAACCTAGATTAGACTCACGGGGATAAGATATAATGGATTTGACTAACTCGGGGACAGTTTGGTTAATTTTTTAGCTAAAATGAGCTTATTTCGCATAAAATGAGCTAAATTAGCTGAAATGATCAGAAGTGATCAGGATTTGCTCATCGTGAGCTAGAAATGACAGACATTCTAACTTTTCTGATCTTGAAATGGGTTTGGTTAAACCTAACTGACGAAAGGTCTAAGGGTGACTCAAGGGTAAAATGATAATTTTATTGATTGAACGAGGTAAAACTGACCTCTAGACTGGAGTGAACCTAAGGGGGGACTCTATATTGCCCTACAGGGGACTGACATCTATAAAATGAGGGTGTCTCAAAGAGACTTGGAAAATTGAGGTGTTTACAGAATCATGATCCATCATTATTAATGCAGACAAAGTCTTTTTTGCCAATATCGAGTAGTACAGTTGCGGTAGTTGATTCATCAAGTTTTAAAAGTTAATTTAAATTTCAATTAACTCTTTTGGTAATTAGTGGTAGACTGTATTTGTTTGGAGGTACACAACTCATTTAATATTCCAGCTTCAATCAAATAAAGTCATTTAAACTATTTATTTTTAGATTAACTAATTTTAAATTTTATTGCTTTTTCATTATTGATTAGTTAATCTGTTTAACGTTTTCCTTTTAGTTTATTAAATTAGTGGTTCATAGATATTTAATTAATTAGTTTGTTTCAAATCTATTTTGTAGTTAGTTAGAATCTTGAAGTTGTTATATTTTAGTTAATTTGTTATAAGTTAGTTAGTTTGTTAGATCTAGTTAGTTTTGATTCATGTTTCTTTTCTTGTTATAACTAACATTAGTTTTAGAAAAAAAATCTCTTTTTTATTTTGTTTTCATGTTTTTGTGTTTTGCAGGGTAGTTTTCATGTGCAAAGAGCCCTCTAAAGATCCCCTCAGGGACGTGCACCTTGAGAAAGGGACCTTTAAGCCTGCAAATTCAACTATAGCATCCAAGCAAATAAAAGAGGCTAGACCACAAGAGAAGAAGACCTTGTAAATTTATATTTTTCTTATTTTTACTTTTTTTTAAGGCTAGAAAGCCATTTACTTTAAGTTGGGTTGTAATAAAGCCTGTTTATTTTTTAGCCCTCTGCAGAGAGTAACACTTTTTAGTTTACTTTTTATTTAAGATAATAAAGATTGTTCTGTGTGGGGTATAAAAGTTTTCTTTTTACATTTTTTGTGTTTGGCCCGGACTTCACCACTAGTGTAAATCAGAATTTGAAATTTGATGCACAGTTTACACAAGCGAATTTTACAGAAAAAATATTTTTAAAATACTTTTACAAAAGGTTGCATCAGTATCCACGGGGATGTATTAAATGTTTATTTGCACTCAAAAGCAATGATCATTAATGAGATAAAGTTACCCATGCTATTGCATTTGATTCATGGATCAAATATGCATTGTTACATTTCCTTTATGCTTTGATTCGTGTGCCATGTATCACTACAAATGTGTTTGAATGTATTTGGGTGCAAGTATACATATATGAACTGTTATGCATGCTTTAATGTGTTCTAAAATAAATGTTTGTTTGATTTACACTATGTTCCTCACTATTGAATTATGTGGGACTCATATGAAAAAGTGAGTTCTCACCCATTAATTTTTAACATTTTATAGATAGTGAGGCTCAATCTTAGTTGAGCAGACCGTGGAGTTGGGTCACTAGAGGTGGCAGTTTATAATGGTATGATGGTCACTAGGTTTTAATTGTTGAAAATGTTTAACTTCATAAACTTGATGTTTGAGTTTGTTAAGTTCGGTTATGGTTTGGATTATTTTATTTTAAACTACATTGAATTTAATGATTTTAATCATTTAGAACTATTTCATCTTAAATTGCATAGAATAGATGATTTTATAGTTGAAACTGTTTTCATTTTATATTTTGTTGAAATGAGTGTTTGGGTTGTGAATCTGTGATGGGTCCCAAATCAATAGTTTATTTTTGGTATTAGTTATAAAATTGTATTTTATTTTTTGACAAGTATCTCTTATGCAAACTTGGATCTATTGGGTTGAGCAAAAGTGGGCCCCTAGTGCTTAGGTAAGTGGTATTTGGTGTTTGACAAGAGTCTTTGTCCTTGGTGTATCACGCTCGTGTTTTCACTCAGGCAAACTATAGATTAATAGTGATGTTGAAAAAGTTTAAGGTCATTACATCGAACAATTTTGAAAAAGTTTTAAAATACAATAATTCTTTGTCACGGGTCATAACTACCCACCACGAAGACCGCTAATGATAGAATCTAATCCGACATCCCACTCATATCCAAATTTGATTAGTGGGATTCAGTAGTCAAATTTAGATCCAATTAATAATAATAGCCAGACTCATAAATGAGTTTTGCATTAGATAGGAGTGACTACAATTCAATTCCCGCTAAAATTTGAATATGATTATTTGCAAATATCAGACTTTAATCTAGTTGGATCTACATTCTGTGACTAATCGACTCTGAATTCGATTACTCAGTAATGCTATATCCAACCCAAGTCTGGCCAGTTTACATCCCTACTTATTGGGGTGTCAAGGGGCCTGGTTTACCCGTACCCGACCTGAACCAAACCTCATAGGGTCCGGGTATGGTGATAATAAGAAGGCCCGATTAAGACCCGGGTTCATACCCGAAGGTCTGACTAATACATGAACCCAAGTATAGTTTGTAAAATTTTATACCAAACCCAGACCCGGATCCAACCTGAGTTCCGATTAAGACCCACAATTTTTCAATGCAAAAATGATAAAAAAATATGGTTTTATGGTCTGTGTTTGGTTCATGTAGTTCTTATCAGGTCTGGGTATGATTTTTCTTACAATAGACCCAATTTCCAGACCCGATACCATAGCTGAAAATCTGGTCCAAGTCTGGTTCTACCTGGGTCCGAACCAAACCCGACCCGTTGATACCCTACCTACCAATGAGGTGTTAGCTTGAAACCGTACCGGAAACATACGGTAGGATGCGATCCAAATCCAATATCACACACGTGCAACAGACACGTGTGGGAAAAATCTGCGTTATCTTAAGATCCTCGCTCTACACCTTCACTTTCCCAAATATCACAAACTCAGGCCAAAGACAAACACCAAACACTCTCTCTCTCTCTCTCAAATCCCACAAGAGGAGTGCCGAATCAGTTAACCAAATCAATCAATGGTGGACACCCACCTTCCCTCCCATCGGCATTGACGCACAGAGACACTCACCAACCAAAAATGGGCGCCATGAAACTCTTCAACGCCCCAAGAAGCGTCTCCTCCGTCCAAGGTTTCCCCCTCCCATCCAAACGCCTCGTTCCCACCAGATTCCGACGAGTTTCCGGCCGTTCATGGGGTTCCTGCCGCGGATACGGCGCCTCCGAGACGTTGGTGGCGAAGCAGAGCCAGACAAAGGTGCACCGAAAGCCCCATTTGGTCGGTGAGGAAGATGGGGAGGAGATCGATCTGAAGGCTTGGATGCATAGCCAGGGGCTCCCACCTTGCAGGGTGGTCCTCAAAGAGAGACCCTCTCACGATCGGAAGCACCGCCCGATTCGATACGTCGCCGCTGGCGAAGATCTTCAGGTATGCACCAGCCATCGATTCTTCTTTTTCTTCGGTTCTTGGTGATTTGCATTGTTTATGGTCTTTTGGTAGGCGGGGGACGTGGCCTTCTCGGTGCCGAATTCGCTCATAGTGACGCTCGAAAGGGTATTAGGGAATGAGACGATCGGTAGCTCCTTTTCTTTATTCTTTTTGTTTTTCTTTTGATGATTTTCTTAGATGGGAATGCGATTTCTGTTTTCTTTTCATGTTTTTTCACTGTGTTCTTCTTGGACGTTTATGGGGTTCTTCTTAGACGTCTATATGGTTGTTCTTTCTGTTTTGATGTTTATTCATGCTTCTCTTTCAATGTTATTTTCGAGTTGTTTCCATATTTTGTGTTTATAATGTGTTCTATGGCAGAATGTTTTTCATAGAATTTGAATATTGTACATGTTTTATTGGGAGGTTTCTTCTTTTTTTTTCCTCCCCTTCTCTAATGATAGAATGTCAAATTCCACTAACATGAACAAACGATATATTGGAAATCATTATATAGGAAATGGGGTGCAAAGGATTGCTTGTTTTCTGTGAAGTTCGTCACAGAAACATGGTAAGCTGGACTCATTCTGGTGTTACCATTTGACGACCAGTGCATATAATAGAGATCTGTTATGAATTCGAATCATAAGAACTGTTATAATGAAGGTTGATGAGGAGTATTTCATGTGGAATGATGTGAATGAGAAATGTTCAAGAGAAATTAGTACTGGTCTTCGGCAATATAAAGAGTATGCAATTTAGTTAGTTTCTAATTGGAGTGGTGTTACTGATTGAACCAAGTGGTATCAGATATTGTAAAATACTGGTGCACAATTTTTGCACTTGAAAAGTTCAAGACCATCCATATTTGATTTATGGTATAGTGATATGTCAACTTCTTAAGTGGGAGATTGTTTTCATGGGGTTCTTTGTACGCAATGAGGGAATAGTGGAGGCAGTGTATGTAGTGCAGAAACAATGGTTGTGTCGAGTGGAACAGTCTATGCATCCCATTTATTATGTTTTTGCTTTTTTGTTATTATGGTACTGTTATCAACTTTTTTTCCATTTTTTAGAGGATCCACAATATCTAGGATATGGAACAACATCTATTCAAAAGTTTTTTTCTTAAAACCTAAAAGAGACAGTTATAGAAATATCAATTATGTCATATGGTTTTGTCGATCCAAAACTTCCTAGTAGAAAGGAGAAAATTCCTAAAACATCGCAGCCTATGAACTGAGTATGGCGTTTCTTACTAAAAGACACTTTTATGAGGTGCTTCTGAGCTGCAGAGTAGTGAATCTTCAAATCAACCATTAATATAGATGTTCCAACAGTTCCCTCTTACAAGGAGATACTTCAGACCATGCGATGTTATCACTGTCTCTGGTATACTACCAAGTTAATATTTTACAAGTAATGTCACTCTTATATTTCAGGGTTTTCACAAGTAATGGGGCTCTTATATTTCAGGGTTTCATTGTTTTTTGCTTGATTTGTTGATCATCCGTCTGGTGGAATTGGGAAATTAGTAATTTGTATTTTAATTTGATGGGGTGGAAAAGGGCAAATTAATTTTTGGCCGATCTGGTTTCTGTGGTGAAAAGTTTGGAATGAAAGAAACAGATGCACTTTTTAGATCCTGGGGTGATTTTCTGATGCCACATCAAACACAACATTCTCAAAGGGACAATCCCCGTCTTGATTTCTATGGTAGGCAGCATTATCTATATTTTGTCTTTAGCTTCCAAGGGAGATCTTCATGTCTTGTATTTTCATTTGACTAATTTTTTTCCTACAAAAACAGAAAGAGGGGAAATGGTTAGGTTGAATTGGAGATAATATCTAACATATTTACAATACTTATCCTATAAAATTCTGAATGTCGATACCATAAAAGGAGATGTAATTACTTTCAGAACCTAGTAAGATTTTTCTTTGTATTTCCATTAACAAAGGGTAGTGGTGCATATAACATCACAAAAACATTAACAAATACAAAATAACTAACTTGTTTCCATGGGGTTTTAGACCTTAAGTCTCTTCTTTACTTTCCAAATTTGGTCTTTTCATAATCCTAGTCCTATCCACAGGGTATCTATTTCAACAACTATGAACCATAATGTTGCATTCATATTTGTGTTCTATACTTTTCCACGGTCTAAAGTGAAGTTCTGCAAGTTTTTAATTTGAGGACTTCCAACATTGTTGGACAAAATCTAATACACGCCTGTCAATCTGCAGATATGGTTCTTTCATTAGAATCCTTCTGTCCACTTAGTACACATATTCTGACTAACCAGTACAACGTGACTATGTGGCAGTCCATGTGAAGCTGTCCATTCTCAGGTGCTTATTAGTGATACACAATACTCTGAGCTGTAGTTTAGAAACCTGACAGGTTGACCTGTGAATCTTTTGAGTCAAGTCAACCCCCTACTGCTGCCGGTTGGTTGGCTTGGTCTGCAAATATTCATCCCACATTTTTAACTTTTCAGTCTTTAAATTATACATGATCCACATCAGGTGTGCAGAATCTGGTGATAGATATGAAGCTTTTTTTAAACATGAACCTGTTTTTATGTTAACTTCCAGTAAAATGCAGTAGTTTAGCTTTTCTAGTCATTATTCTTTACTCTTTTGGATTTGCAACATTTTTTCAAATTGAAAATCTCACACATTATCAATTTCACAACTTCACAGCTAAGTTCTCATTTCATGATGATTTATTTTGGAATTTGATACTTTGTGCCTAGTGGTAATTAGTTTTGTGATCCTTGGCAAGCTTGGTTGAGTAACTCGTAAATATGAGTTCACTTTCCTGGTTTTATTTGAAACTTAGGCACTAATTACATCTCTAAATAATTGTTTCTTAAATGATAATATTTTGATGTCATGGATATTTCTGCCATATCTAATGTACATAATTTTTTTATTTATGTGTTTAACAAAATCTGACTGAATCACTGGCTTGACCTGGTTGAGTCCTGAGTCAAGACTGAATGAGTCAAGTCACGGGTCATTTCAAACTGTGCTCTGCTATGTCACATGGATACGGCTGCAGATATGGGGATATGGCCATTTTTGTGAAGTTTTCACATGAGACAGAGGCCAAAACGGAGTATCCACGTGACATAGGTTCTTTGTAGCAAGGCTTTTCTTTCTATCTGATGCTGGACAAATAAATACCTTGCCAGGGAATCATCTCATAGAGATATTGTTGTTGATCTTTTGATATCTTGGTTTTGTTCTGCAGCGGAGCTATTAACAACCAACAAGCTGTCTGAATTGGCTTGTTTAGCTCTGTATCTTATGTATGAGAAAAAACAAGGGAAGAAGTCGTTCTGGTACCCGTTCATTAAGGAACTTGATCGCCATCGTGGAAGAGGGCAACTTGCAGTGGAGTCTCCACTCTTGTGGTCTGATAGTGAGCTGGAATATCTTGCAGGCAGTCCAACAAGGGTACTGGTTTTATGTCATGGTAGCATTATATATTGGGGCTGGAAATTTCAGGAGCTTCTAAATTAAAATAAAGTCATCCAAGTCCTTGAAATATAATGTTGGTGATGATCATCCAGGAGGAGGTTTTAGAAAGAGCTGCAGGCATCAAAAGGGAATATGATGAGCTTGATACTGTTTGGTTTATGGCTGGTTCTTTGTTTCAGGTCTTCTCTATATGCGTATTCAGTTATTCCTAGTTTTTTTTGTTAAGAGCTCATTACACTGTTTCAGATTTTTTCTTTTGGGAGACTGTATGTTTGATGCAAAAATAATCTGTTTTCTTAATCTATAGCAATATCCATATGACACTCCAACTGAGGCTTTTCCTTTTGAGATATTCAAACAAGCTTTTGTTGCAGTTCAGTCATGTGTGGTGCATTTGCAGGTAACAAGTTGTGGCTTTGTTCTTTCCTACATAAAGGTCTCCTTGGATTAAATTCTAATTGTGTTTTTCATTCAGAAAGTTGCGCTGGCTCGAAGATTTGCATTGGTTCCTTTAGGGCCTCCATTGCTAGCTTACAAAAGCAGTTGTAAAGCAATGCCAACAGCCACAGATGATGCTGTTCAGTTGGTGGTTGACCGCCCATATAAGTCTGGAGAACCAATCTGTGTTTGGTATTTACCTTGCTTCCATAGAGATCATGAATTTATATTTTGTAATTCCTTGTGCATTTTTGCATATATCCTAATGAATGCTGCATTTTTCTTCTGTTGAATGTAGTTTGCTTCAGAGTTTGGATAATCCAATCTAAATTTGTTCTATAGTTTTGTGTACAAAATTTTCTGCATGAAATGTCTTTTTAAAAGGGGTCAGATGTAGGTGTGGACCACAACCAAATTCAAAATTGCTTCTGAATTATGGGTTTGTAGATGAGGAAAATCCATATGATCGCTTATCAATCGAGGTAAAATTTTATTTTATGTTTACATGGTTCCCATCATTGGTCGTTTTTTTATTCATTCTTGTATTTGTGATTGCAACAGGCATCCCTGAACACGGATGATCCCCAATATCAGGATAAGAGAATGATTGCTCAAAGAAATGGAAAGTTAACAGTGCAAGTTTTTCATGTGTGTAATGTAGTACTGTAGTACTCACTCAAAGTTATGTGCATTTTTATCCATACTATTGAGTATTGCAACTTCTTCAGGTCTATGTGGGAAGAGAAAAGGAGGCTGTCATAGACATGCTGCCCTATCTACGGTTGGGCTATGTGTCAGATCCTATAGAGATGCATTCAGTTATTTCCTCTCAGGGCCCTATTTGTCCTGTAAGTTTATCTCAAATCGCTTGTTTCCTCTGTGCTGTGATTGCTACCAAAACGTTTTCTGGGATATCTGTATGCTGTTCATTCAAGAAAGGACATATAGTCATTCTGTTGGTTACTTCTACTTTTATTGCTTTCAATCCTCCTTTGTCTTTTTCTTCTATTCGTAGGAATTCTTATTCATAGAATTTTGACTGTCAACACATTGTGTCCCGACTAATACCAAGATTTTGTATGGATATAATTAGCAAAGTCCAGCAGTTCAAAAGTGTCTGAGCTGTGGACAAATGGCAATGATATTGAACAACAGCATGGATGTCCTGGTGTTGTAACCCTCTTTTTTTTGTCATGCTGGATGCTCGAACCAAGGCAAGCTGACATCAAGACATCTTATCTTGTTGGGCATGCCTAGTTTGTCAAAAAGTGTCTTCTTCGTGTCCTGCATTCCAGCATGAGGTAGTCTGTCACTTTTGAGTATCAATCAGTATTGTTTAGCAATTATGCTTAATATATTGGAGTCTTGACCTTAATTTATATCTTTCTGAAGAAGTATTATTTTCACGACCTTGTGAATTCATTAGTCTATGAAATCGGAGCAGGTAAGCCCATGTATGGAGCGAGCAGTGTTGGACCAACTGAGTGATTACTTCAAGGCTAGGCTTGCTGGTTATCCCGCCAATCAATCTGAAGATGAAACCATGGTAATTGTCAAAATATAGTCATTCTTATCTTCTACTCTTGAAGGTTGTTCTGATCATTATACCATTATGTCATTTTCAGTTGGCAGATGGCCGCATTGACCCGAAAAGACAAGTTGCAACCCAGCTAATTAAGTTGGAGAAGAAGATGCTAAATGGTTGTCTAAAAGCAGTGGACAATCTCATAAATGACTTGCCTGATCATGCTGTTGCTCCATGCCCTGCTCCTTATGCTCCTTTACTAAAATGATGTGTAAGCTTCTGCCTCTTGCATCAGTCGTAGCCTTTTGGCTGCCATAAGTTTGTATCTTGCATCAACAAATATCTAGGTGGCCACTACTAAAGCTGTATGCACAGTGTTTTGATTTTTGCAATTCTTTTGAACTAGTTGCAGAGTTTGACAAATCAACTAGCTAGAATGGATCTTAAGATGCTGCAGAAGCATGCAGAACTCACATGCAGGGAACGAGATGGGGGATTGTACACCGATATTGAAAATAATGAAAAGTCATTGTGCGGTGGCTATTAATATGATTTTGTACAGAATTTGTTGATTTGGAATTAGTTTAGTGATTATAAATTCAACACGGTCAACAATATTCATTTAATGGTTCATCTGCAGGATCGGAATGTAGAGAGAGAGAGAGAGATTCTTGCTTGATAACGGCTACCATCTTAGTCTTGAGTTGACGTCCAACATTGGTTTAACTGAACCTTCTCAAAGCTGTTTTTTGCTGGAAGAGGAACCTTATTAATATGCTGGGGTTCTCACGGCAAACTGGGCTTAATGCAGTGCCTGTGTTAATTTCTCAGCCTGGACTTTTACGGTTTAGTTTACAGGAAAACTTCATAAAGCCTATGATCAAACTCTAGCAGCAGTTTGTAATTGCAAATGTTATCAAACTTCTATGGTGTAATCAACTAAGTTGGCACTGAGTTATATGGTTGTATGTGTGTTCTGCGATTATGGGGGGTCAGTGTCAGGTGCTGATTTAAATCTGTTTTTGAGTCTGCTGTACTCACGTAAGATTTTATATCTATCCTACCTTACCAAATTTGCAAGTTGTGTATGCCCCCCGGCAGGATTTGAAACCCTAGACAAGATAGGCGACTTACCCCACCTAGCCATGGCATTTAGCCCCATCTTATTCTACATGTCCTTTTTTTGCTAGGCCAAAGGAAAAGCCTCCTTTCCATCTCTTGCGCCCCACCTTGCCCACTGTGAAGTATACCCAACTTCGACCTTGCAGCAAGGGATGATGTCGCATGTATTTTGAACTCGTGATGTCCTATCAACTTGGTGGCATTCATAAGTCTAATAACCCGAAAAAATATACATCAACCAACATAACTCAAAATTCAAGCTGTTGAAAAAATATACATCAACCAACATAACAAATGGATCAAGAAATCCTTTCCCTTGAACACAATTAACATCAAGAGAGCAAAGTCTTTTTAACTTCAGATATTATCTCTTCTCATATTCCATACGATATAAATCCATAGAAGCATATGCGTATGCGAATAGCCGCAGATAATAAACTTATTAATATCCGACCTCACTGGAATGTAAGACCAAATATAGACCAAGCTGAACTAAACACAATCCTAGCTAGCCCTTTTGTGAACAGAACCTTACCTAGGCAGACTCCAGCTGAGCACCAACCAAGCAAAGAATTCCTGGTTTCAACCAATCGGAGAACCAAATTGAATATATCAGGAGCCAGATTGTGCCTTGATCTAATATGGCTCAGCCAACGGATAACCAAAAATAAACTTGAAACCGGGTCAAAATGATTTACATCTAGACTTAGAAAGCTCAATTGAATTGAACCCGGAAAAACCAAATTGAACATAGAAGCCTGACCGTGGCTAACCAAACTAAACTTAGAGCTAGGGCAGGGTAAATCAAACCTATATTAAGAAACCTGGACAGAAACAACAGAAATGTCACTTAAGGCGTGTTTGGTTTGGTCACATGAGATTCAGATTCTCACACAAATGGGTCAATCTCATTAGGCCCCATTTTTTCATGGCTACCGAACATGAGAAAATGAAGCTGAACATGAGAAAATAGGGCCATGATTTCAAAACATAATTGATTTGAAATCACACCGAGAGTCCGATTCTCACAGGCATGGTTGTGATTTAGAATCATATCCAACGTTCTTCTGCTGCTGCTTCTTCACCCTATCAAGCTGAGGGAAATTGCATCGACCACCTGTAGAGATGATGCCAGAAGCCCGTGCCTAAAGCAGAGATGGTGTCGGAGAAGCCCATTGAGATGCTGGAGAAGAAAACCCCTACCAGTAGTACAAGTATGATTTATTCCCTTTTTTTGTTTGTGTGTGTGTGTGTGTGTGTGTGTGTGTGGGGGGGGGGGGGGGGGGGGATGCTGCTTTTCTGGCGAGCTCCACTACCTTTCTTGTGGCCCCTATTTCCCTTCTGTTTTTTTTTTGGGCCACTGCAACCACCAACGGGCTCCATTGGCCTCTCTGCAACTCAAACAAGGGAGCGTATTGGTGAGCCCTTGATTCCATTTTTTCGTTTTTAGTAGAGTCGCTACCACCATCTGAACAGATGGCACCAGAGAATGGAGCTTGCTGAAGATCATTGCCAACAAGCTCCTTCCCCCTTCTCGGATGGGGCGAATAGGAGATCGAAGCATTTTCTCTTTTTTTCTATTTTTGTTGGTGGCGCAAGTGAGTTCAACACCCCCTCACTCTAGCTAGGTTTTTGGTTCAAAGGGGCACTCTTTCAAATGGGTTCTACCTCAACAAACATGATAAAAAGAATCTCATGAGATTTCAAATTATGTGATTTTGAGTCTCATGATTTTTTTTCAAATTTGAAAATAGCAGCCAACCATACCCTTAGTTTCACCTTCAGGTTGCATATATAAACATGAACGGGAAAAATATGTGTGAATTGAAAATAATTAATTAAGAGGACTTTAGTGTGGTTAAGCACAAGTGACAAACCCCGCAGGGCTCAGCCTTCAAATTGAAGGGCATCAAGAGTTAGATACCCCAAGGTGTACGCCCTTATCGCAAGGCCAAAGCCAACAGAAAACTAAGGTTAGTGGGAAGGAGAAGAGTACTCGTCGTGTTTTACACTGCAGACATCGAAACAGGACCACAGTCAACATCGCACATCTTTGCCTACATCTCAGCCTGTCAATGGACGTCCCAAATTACAGCTAGACATCATTCCTATGAAAATATTCATTTTCAATTAATATAATTTCTTGCTATTGTTGGAAAATAAGTACTGCCGTTATATAGCCATGCATCAAACTGACAACATAAGATTTGAAAAAAATCAGCCAACAGGACAACTATTCATTTCATTTTGCTTGAGAAATTGAGGACCTTTCCCAATATGCTAGCGGTCTTTGTCTGCTCATTCACTATCAAAACTGCCAGTCCCAACCAAAAGGAAGAAAAACTCCAGCTACCTTGTAAAAGCTTCAGACGAAAACTTATACCCACAAATCCTACCAAAAATCAATATTTTCTCACTTTGAAAAATAATATATAATATATATATATATCCTGTTAAAACCGCCTTCTCCAACATACAAGTAAGCTGTGCCACCCTACCTCATTCAACTTTGAAGCACCTAGCTGGAGGCAGTAGCATGGAAAAGGGCAGTGCAGATCTACATGATCATGCCGCCATCAATGGAAAAAACCTGAAAACAAATACTTGATATTAAGCTTTAAGTTTACATTCACCACTTGATGGATTATGACAAATCTTTTCACATGAATATGAGCTCATAACATAAGAAGGTTGCTTATCACTGCAGATTAGGTTGCACTTGCTCAATACCAGCAAAGCACAACCATGTATAGGGAAAGGCATATGTAATTGTATCATATACCAGTCAACCCATGCCACTTAGCCTCATTGGTATGAGACACTAAGTGGTACTTGTATGAAATGACAAGAAGTCACAGGACGGAAACTTAATGAAAGCATTACCTGTCCAGTGATGTAACTAGCTGCAGGACTAAGAGCCAGGAATTCAATCAACCCTGCAACTTCTTCAGGTTTTCCATATCTCCCTGTAAATGAACCAGGCTAAGAATGAAATTTGCACATTAAACAAGGTAAAAAAACAAATTAAAAGAATAACATCTAAAAGAATCACATGATGAGCTTCAGTGATGAATCCAATGGCTTTTTCCAATCCCTTTTTGACATAAATTGCCTCACTTGGCCTTATTCTAGCCACCAAGCGAACATAGTAAGAAAAACTCGGCTTTACTTATCAAAATGACCTTCCATGTTATTTAGCATGTTATCAGGAAAAAGAGTGAGTGTGATTGTTCCTGTGAAAAGTATGCCTTGATAACAAGCCTCATTCCATTTCTCAGTTTGGTGCAGACTTATTTATTTCCACCATCTTTCTCTTTTCTGTTTTTAGAGTTTTCTTATTTTTTTACTATAGTTAAATGTGCTCTTTTCTGAGTAAAGCCCAACAACTTCCAGCACTGAACTACCAAACGTTCTGTTTCTCTTTAAGTTGGTGACAATGAGTTGGACTCTAATACAAAACCTCACATGATTCAACATTGCTTACCTAAAGGAATTGTGTCCAAAAATTTTTTCTCTATATCATCTCCAAGTTTTGCAGTCATGTCAGATGCAATGAATCCAGGTGCAACAGCATTTGCCTATACCATAGGTAAAAAAAGGTCATGTAGGAAAGAAAACACAAACTCTCTCTCTCTCTCTCTCTCTCTCTCTCTCTCTCTCTCTCTCTCTCTCTCTCTCTCTATCTATCTATCTATCTCTCTCACTGTGATATTTCTGCTTGCATATTCCTTTGCTACACTCTTGGTCAATCCAATCACTCCTGCCTTTGCTGCACTGTAGTTGGCCTGTCCTATGTTCCCAGCTAGACCAACAACAGAAGATACGTTGATAATTCTTCCCTGCACAATCAAGAAGAGGAAAAGATTAACATATTAGTGAAATAATCCAACAAGTGAACACAAGAATACCATAAATTGCCTTAATAAAATATAAAACATAGGTGAAAGATGTTTGAAACTGTATGTCATGGTCATGTATTGTTCTCTGTACTCGGATTTGCATTGCTAGGTACGGGTGCATAACGAACTGAGCTACTACGGCTCGACCCATTTAAGCTTGGCTTGGACTCGCTCTTAGAAAATAAATGAGCCGAGCTTGAACAGGTGCTCAGTTAAGCTTGATTAGCTCGATCAAGCTCGGTTTGTGTGGTCATATAAGGCATTAGTTTAGTATATGCAAATATTTTATTACCAAAATAAATAGAGAAAAGATCTTAACTTAACGGGTATGCCCCTGGTCATTCACAGGGGAGGTGGTGAGTTTGAATTGTAACCCTTCATTGTTTTAAAAAATCTTTTTAGTTAAAGATGTTCAGCTCGAGCTAGACTCAAGCTTGAACAACCTACTATCTTAACAAGCGGAGCCAATACAGCCCAAGCTTGGCTCGAACTACGCTCGTGTTGAGCTCTATTGCTAGGGCTAATGGCGTGACTGTATTCTCATTCAACCCTATATTTACTTTCACAAAGCACCAAAGCAAATTGCTTCTACAGAAGAAGTTTATCAGTATAGCAACACCAGACTGGAGGAATATGTCTAGATAATTTAAAGTAGTTTAACATGTTGATCAAATGTTCCATGAAGGGTTGCTCAAAATCCAGACAGTGCAATGTGTGAGTATGCAAAGATGCAAACTTATCTCATGTATCCAACAAAGTTTTATAGCTGAAACCCTAAAAAGCCAGAAGTTACGATATCCATTAAACATTTGTTGCCTCTGGTGCTAATAAGTAGATAAACCCTATGTTACATGGATAGGGATGCGGGAATGTTTCACAATGTGGATATGCTTGGTATAACACGAAGGTTCTCAAAATTAGGACATGGAACATGGGACATGGCCACACACAAACACAGACACAGAGAGAAATGTATGTGTGTGTATACTTAACCTAAAGCAATAAAACATGAAAATCATCTCAAATGCAAACTCATGAATAGCAACAAGAAATCATTATAATTAAAACATCAAATAATAAAATAAGTTGAAATTGAAATATAATGTAATTGATAGATGATTTTTGAAAGAAATAAAAAGCCTGTGAAATACCAAAAGAATAATCAAGATCATACAAGGAAAATAGACAAAGTAAATGACAGAACACTGGCTGTGTCTGACACTAGTTTGACTATATGCATAAAGTGTTGTGGTGCATCCAAGTGCCGTGTCATGTCGACACGGGATATGTGTGCTAAGCATCCGTGTGACATAAGATGTCCTATTGTAAGATTGATTCTTCCCCAAACCCTGAGCTAACTGGATCATTAGAGAGAAGACACCAACTCTCCAGCAATCCCCTTTCAAGAATGACTAGTAAAATTGGTCAGCTCTTTTTTCTCTTCAAAAGATCCACTATGACTTAATCAAATTGATGGGAGCAGAAAAGGAGAGATAAAGAAAGAAAGGAAGAAAGAAGAAAAGGTATTCAATATTGAAAATAAAGAACAGCCATAGAAAAATTTAAGGCAAGATAAAAATCCTGGAATAATTAAAAGGAAAAGATTTTAGATCAATAGAAGTCAAAGTCACCTCTTGGGATGAATTAATGCCAAAGCATCAAAGACCATGTCAATTTTAGCAGAGAGAGAGAGATGCAGGCTCCAACACAATGATGAGTGCTTAGGATAACTAATCTTTTATTAGTCATATTAAATTTGCTTTTGGTATTTTATCATAACATACTCAGCCCTTGCTACCTCAATATACAACTGTAGAACACAAGTATGTGATTTCAACTATAGATTACAAGAACCCCATTTAGTTTGAAAGACTAAAAACACACCAAAAAAAAGAATTCCACAATACCTTTTTCTTTCTCATCATGACCTTTGCAGCCGCCTATAAAAATAGAACAGAGACAATAAGCTACAAATTCAAAGTCAACTAGCACAGAGGAAGCAAAAGTTTGCAACGTGTATACCTGTGTGCAAAGATACACACCCGTGAGATTCAAGTCAATAACTTCTTGCCACTGTGATTTGGTCATTCTCATCAAGAGATTATCCCGAGTAATCCCTGAAGGCATTGAAGCATGATTAGAATCTTAAGAACCAGTAAGTGACAAAATACAAAATCACAGCATTCAAGTTAACCTGCATTATTTATTAAAATGTCAATTGTCCCCCAAGCATCAACTGCCTGTATATAGCAAAATGTCATGACATCAACTCATGTAGAAAACAGTATAAATAATTCACTATTCACAATATTTTGCTCACAGTATTGATCATGGCTTCAACAGCCTCCTCCTTGGAAACATCTCCTCCAAAAGTAAGTGCTTGCCCACCAGACTCTGCAATCTGTCACAGAATTGAATATTACCACCAGGACTAGCCAAACTGTCCCCTGCTAATACAAGGGTGATTAGAAATTTCAAATTTAAGGAAAAACTAAAACTTCATCTAGTGGTATATTTAAGCAATTCAAACTTGATATATTAAGTAATTTTTTGGTTTATGACAAAATCCATCATAACAACATGTTCACATAGAAATAGCCATATGAATTCAAAGTGGGTGTGGAACACCTACGAGTTATTCATGTTGAAGCAAGTTTCAACAATACTATCGGTACAGACCCACAAGGTCGGTACATTTCCTAGTGCTCTGCAGGTACCAGTGGATTCGAGGGCAGAAAAAGGGGTACCCCAGTTGCTGCTCAAACAGAAGCAGGAAATGGTATTCATATAGGAGTAGACTAGGGTACACAACAAGTAGAAATCATGATAAAAGGTCCAAAACTCGGTTGCGATGCAGCATTACTAGTGATTCATTGAAGTGGCATACTATTAAATTATGTACATATACCACATAATGGATGCAGACCTCAAAAAATTAGGGTACAAATAGAAATAAAATGAAAACACTCCAATCCAAGAGTAATAAATAATTAGATGGTCTGATCAAAGAATATTATATTAGTATGGACTGAGAGGAAGAAACAACATCCACTTGGACACTTTCACTCTGGAATATCATGGAGCCCCTCTTCAATGGTGCACAACAAACAGAGGGAACTTTTACCAGGAAAAGGTGTCCAAAAAGCATGAGCCCCATGCTATTTTTGGGTAAAATTGATGCACATCTTTGTCTAAAGAAATATCTTGGTGAAAAGTTCTCCTTAGACAAACTTCACCAAGGAAAGAAATGTCTAGGGCAATCAAGCAATCCTCAAAGAATGTAAGTATCCTTAATCCAAAGAGAAAAACTAAATGGCATCAAGAAAGAAGGTTTCATATGCCATTTAAAATTTTATAAAGCAAAGTTTGCACCATATACCCATTGACTTTGATAGGTCCTAATTTAAGAAAAAATGAACATAAACGAAAAGGTTTATCGAAAAATGTACCAGATATTCCTTAAAAGATTAACGTATACATATAGAGCAATCCACATATACGATTCAAAAGTTTTGACGTGTTAATCCTTAATAGTTCTGGTACATTTGAGAAAGATATCAAATAGTAAGATTTGTGTTTCTGAAACAAATAGTAGGATTTGTGTTGTCTAGACAATGTGATGACAAGTTAGTAGAGTGTTATTCAATAATTGTAAAAGCACAATTTTACAAGACACTGCTATAAGATCAACACTCTTCGATAGCACTAAGATTTGGGCTGCTAAAAATGACAGGAAGAGAGAGTACATGTCATATATATCTAGAGAGTAATGGGTATGTGCTAAATGAAATGTGCTAAATGGGTTTTTCTGCTCTTCCGGTGTTTTTTAAAGCAATTCCAACCCCATAAATGTGTTGGGCATGGTCGATTTAAGAGGAATTCACACTTGGATCATGTGTTTTCGATGAAAAATTTGATATTTGGAGCCTCAACAATTTATAAAGATTTTGGACCGTTGATTTTTCGAATGTTATAAAAACCCACCCATGTGTCGGAATCGAACACTTCAAGAGCTGATCCCTATAAAATCAAGTACATAGATCACATCTGTACGGTCAGAATTTAAAAATAAAATGAAAAAACCTGAAAAACTCATTTAGCACGTTTCATTTAGCCTATTTCATTTAGCACGTACCCATTACTCTCTCTCTCTCTCTCTCTCTCTCTCTCTATATATATATATATATATATATATATATATATATATATATATATATTACCCATTACTCTCTCTCTCTCTCTCTCTCTCTCTCTCTCTATATATATATATATATATATATATAGAGAGAGAGAGAGAGAGAGATGCACGAAAGAATAAGATTAGAAATGAATAGATAAGGAAACATTTAAGAATACCACCAAGGAAAAAAAATAGTGAATGCCATTTAATACGGTTTGAACATGTGCAAAAGTATATCACAGTATCAATAAGAAAAGTGGTGCATGATGCATGCAAAAGGAATTTTAAAAAGGAAAAAAAACATTGAAAACTTGAAAGAGAGCCACACCAGGCGATACAAAAAATTGTAAGGTGAGGCTGTAGCTCTAGATATGAAGCAATAGGAAAATGTGATTCATAAGTCCAACCCCATGTAGTTGGAATAAGGATTGTAGGGAGATGATGATGATGATATACTATAATGTTCCTTAAAAGCTAGGATACATGAGCATTTCAAACATATATAGGGTTTTGTGACATCACCACTCGCTGCTAGTGTAGAGAAACATCAAAATAGGCATTCAGCACTCGAGTAAATTTTAAAACTAAAACTGATAGAGAAACAACACAGTTGAACAATAGAGTAGATTGCATACAATGAGAACATAGCAAACTTCAGAATAACCATAACCTGAGCATTAAATAGATGGCATGATATACATCAAACCATCTTTTTTGGACCATAAATCATTTAGGTAATGAAGGGGGCTCAATCACAAAATACATACCTGGTCACTTGTACCAACCTTTTCTGACCTTTTCCTTGTAAAAGTTATAAAACATGTCATTTAAAACAGAGTAAAGAAGGCTTACAACAAAGTGTTTTGACACCAAAATTACAATGGAAATGGAAATGAAAATGAAAGGAAAACATGCACAAGAATTTACTGTCCTAAATTCAATTATCTTCAGTAGCAGGCTGACATACACGTGAGCCTGCATGCAGCATGCATTTAGATATTTAGACACATTTAAAAATTGAAATTATACAGGCCATAAACTCCATATCAACTATGTAGACGCCACTATCAATGAAAAGAAACATAGTTTTGCTTGTTGAAACGAATGAATTACTCCATTTTTTTTCATATACAGTTTTAAATAACTTTTATGGATTCCATTAAATAGAACTAGTTATTCTGCAGCAACCGTGCATCCCAGCAGCTTCCTAAAATCCAAACAAGCAATAAGACTCGACTTCCTACACTGTAAAAGCAGTAGAATTATGTAGTCAAAATGGCATCCTGCTTCAAGTGATAATCAAGATTTTGAAATGTTGGTCCATCCTTGTTATTGCATTGCAAAAAAGTATTCATCAGTAAAGAGGTGCATAACCCTAACTAAAGTACTTAGGCACCCTTTCATTATTTCTCATCTCTATTGAGCTGCAGTATACGGGTTACCATAATTTACCAATCACGAAAAAGTATTTTTCTTTCTTATCCAAAAGGTAACTTGCTTCACACAACTCTTCAAAGAACATGACTCTTCAATAATTTATTAACCTCAAGCCCCAATTGTAAATCATTAAACATGAATGTATCCTTATCCATTACTCATGGTAGTGAAATTTAAGTCACTAAACTTTAAAAATACAGCCAACTGCCTAAATCACATGGACAAATTTTCATCGTCTAGAACAATTTCTTGATATTAACTGCAAAAAGGAGGAGGTGATAGAACTCACCTCCCTGCAAACCATTTCAGCTTCTTTTAAGGACCTTGCATAGTTCACAAGAACCTGAAATAAAAATAAAAGAAACAATGAATAGAAAAGAAATAATCAGAGAATCAATAAGTTGGATAAATCTAGCACTACAGCAAATCTTTGGTCCTTAAAAGCTAATATTTCCCTCATAGTAGTAGAAACAAAGCATAACAAATATAACCAAAGACTTTGGGCTGGCTTAGATCAAATAGATCAAAAGTAGTACTAAACAGTTCCTCAACAGGAGAGACATAATCAACACACACACACACACACACATGCACACACACACACATGCACGCACACACATGTGCCTGCACTTGTGCTATGGCTTAGATAACAAGTAGTATTAAACAGTTCCTCTACACGAGAGACATAATCAACACACATGCCTGTGCGCAAGCACGCATGCATGCACATGCACATGTGCGCGCACACACACAAACAGAAGTAAGAAGAACTTTGTTCCAAATGCATGAGGTATGAGCTAAGAATAAAAATAAATTATGAGCACTTTGCTTGAAAGTGCAATGGAAAGATTTGTGGGAGACAATACCATGAAGTGAAAAAACATGAGATAGACACACCAGAAGGGTTTTCTTTGTTTTCTGTGGGTTAGTGACAGACTACTTCCTAGTAAATAAGGGTGTCATGCAAATCTGTGGAAAGTGAAAGGTGGAATTGTCAGTCATCGCCATCGCATCTTACTTCAGATGGAGATGTCAAGAGAGAGAAGAGATGTTCAGGACTTTGCCCGGTTCAACAGGTTCTACCTTTTGCAGGCCCAATCCACCTCAAAATCAGAGTTTGATCCTGGCACAGAAAATATTGGACTTGTGCTTTATGAAACATGCCCACATATTAAAAGTAACCACCAAGAAGAAATGTACAATATAGAATTACACTTTTAAGCTGCATTAGGATGACTGCCACTAAAAATTGGCCACAGTATTTGATTAAGCAGAATAGACTCACAAGGAGATCATCTAATAAAAGACAATGTTGAATAGCAGAATGAGGGGCCAAGGCTCATAGTTTTTGAGATGAAATCATGAAACTAAGAAGGATATCCAATGTGCTTCGTAAAAGAAATTCAGCCACACTATAGGCTCAACAATCACAGTCATAACAAGCAGATGAAACTTGCTCATGTAGTGTAGACTTCAAACTACCCATAGCTAAATACAAGTTTTTTTCAAAGTCATGATCCTATTCACAGTCATAAAAAATAAATTAACATTCTAGCCATTTCAATAATTTGAAAAATAGAAAGATATTTGAGAAAAAATATGGGGACATGATGAACAACAATGGACTAACTTGCTATTTTGCTAAGACTGATATTCTCCACTCCAATGATGACAAGGAGGGGTTTCAGACTGTGTGAGAAAATCATCAGTTGTCATATTTAAAGCACATAAATCTAGAGGCCTATGAGATTCAGGGAGCACTAAGGCCAGAAAAGACAGAAAAGTCTCGATCTGCTGGAAGTTTTGGTGCTGAGATCAAAGAACGATAGTTAATCCACCCATTACAGAAGCAGAATCAGTCTCTAAACCCAAGATGAAAGTGCGCTGAAGTTCCGAAGCTCTCAAATCATCACCACCTGTAAACTTTAAACATACAGCACCAAATTGCATATTTCCCTAATAAACAAATTAAACTAAAGCAATCTTGCCTGTCAAATCCAACCAGCATCAGCACTAACAGTCTTAAGAATTCTCCTCAATCACTCACAAGAAGCATCATTCAAAGCCAAGACTAAGGACTAGTAAACTCAAAACCATAGTTGTCAGTCGAGGAAGCGGGAGCGGGAAGCGAGGCACTTTCAAAATTTTAGAAGGCAGGAAGTGTGGGATGACTTAGAAGTAAGCCAGGAATCGTCTCGAAAGCGAACCGGAAGCGACCTAGGAAACAAGGGGAAAGCGAAAAAAGAGAAAAAAAAAATAAAAAAATAAAATACAAAAAAATGAAAAAAAGGGGAAAGCGAGCTTTCCCTAAATTGGGAAGTGTGCTTCCCAATTTTTTTTGCGCTTCCCTGCACGTTTTAGAAGCACGATGTTTCGCGCTTCTGATAACTCTGCTCAAAACACGTTGATCAGATGTCTATCCACAAAATTCAAGTTGAATCTTTTACAAATGAAAAAGGTCTAACTGTCAACCCTAGATATCATAAACCAACTTACCTCTTACTGATATGGCACAGTCAATCATAAATTACATAGAAAATATGACCCAGATGCTCAACTTTTAGGGATAGAATTTGTCAAAGTATTGTCACAAAACACTAAGAAAGAAAGGTAATGTCACAAAGTGACTAGCAAATGCACAAGCGCAAATGTACAAGCATACAAGTACAATAAGCACAATAGCCACTAATGGGCAAAACTACAACAAGCCACAAAGTGGCAATGAACACAAAAAGAGAGAAGAGCTAGAAAATATGGGAGATTTACTCATAAAGAGCTTCAAAAGAAGCCTAACAATACATGGGGCTTTGCCCCTTATTTATACACAAATGGGACCCTTGGAGGGGCTCCCATAGAGTCGTTGGAGCCCCTCCAACGGTCATAAATATGACCGTTGTGTTAAAATATGGTATGCGTATGGATCTGGATCCAGATCCATACGCACGTTATATTCTAACTTTTAACACATGCTCAATGCCATTTCATTAATGGCATGTCTGTAATTTTTCCAGCTATTGTATTTTTCCCTATTTATAATGTTTAGGGCTGGGAGGTTGGGTTATCGTGCGCCGCCCCCCAACCATTGTGAATCTCCCTCTTCTCTCTCTTTCTTTTCTTAGTTTCTGCAGTGAAGGCTGAGCCCACACAGAATCTTTTATGGTATCAGAGCTCGGTTGTGAAACCCTACCAGGCGTGTGTTCAGCGAGTCCTGGTAACTTCTGAAGGAACAATTTTAATACATTTCCTCGCCCATTCCTCCTTCAATTCTTCCTTCATCACGGTAACTTCTGCACTCGTTTTTTTTTCTGATTCTTGTTCATCGGTAACTTCTTGGTAACTTCTGATTTCTGGTAACTTCTGCAATCACCATCTGTCTCTCTTCTTCAACATTAACGTCTGCAGTTTTCACATCAACGACTGCAGTTTTCCATCTTTAACTGCAGTTTCCCCTCTTTGATTGCGACGGCAGTTTTCCCTCTTTAACTGCAGTTTCCCCTCTTTGATTGCAATCAAATCTACTGCAGTTATTGAGTATTTTTTGATTTATTTCCTCTTTGATTACAGAAGTTTCCTTTTCTATTACTGTTTAATGATTTATGTGCAACGCCTATAGGCAGGTTATAACAATCTATATTCTCGACCCTAAAAAAAAGGGGGGGGGTTTACGTCTATTAATATCACGGGTGCATCCCTTATTAAAGTTCTATTGATTGATTAAGTGATCTTCAATTTTCTTCTCTTTCTCTTCATTCGTCTTGTTCGTTTATTCGTTGTCCCATTGATATGGATTACTCTTCATCATCCATCTTGTCCTCCGGTCCCTCTGCAAATTTCTTGAGTCAGCTTGTTACAGAAAAACTTACTCACTCTAATTTTTTGACCTGGAAGAGACAAATACTTCCTTTTATATGGAGTCAGGATCTCGATGAACATCTGGATGGTTTGGTTCCTATACCACCACGGTTTATTTTGCAGGAAACCACCAATGAGAAGGGTGACACAATTACTATTTCCTTTAAGAATCCAGAGTATACAGCCTGGAGGAAGCGGGATCAGTCTTTGGTTGCTTATATTACGTCAACACTGTCTCAAGAAGTGTTGGTTACTCTTTCAGATGATTGCACTGCGGCGGATCTGTGGAGTAAGTTGTCTCAGACATACTCTCAGATATCAGAAGCTCGAGTTATGTACTTAAAAAATGAGTTTCAAAGTTTGAAAAAAGGCTCCATGCAAGTCATGGAATACATAGGTCGCTTGAAGAGTATTACTGACCAATTGGCGGTTATTGGAAGTGTTATTTCAGATAAAAATAAAGTTCAACAACTCCTCAATGGATTGGGCCCTGATTTTGACATGTTTACCACAGCTTTGTCATGTCTTCCTCACTTGCCTACTTTAAACGATCTTCAAGCGAAACTTCTCCAGCATGAGATGATTATGAAACAAAGAGCAGAAGGAAATGAATCAGTTCGTTCTCATTCAGTTTTGGCCATGGACACTTCTGTCGGTTTTGGACGAAGAAATGGAGGGCATCAAGGAGGCAGAGGCCGCGGACGTTTTGGGCAGGGAGGTCGTGGTATCTTGCCTACACCTAATATTTTTGGTGTTTTTAATACAGGGAATCAAAGGAGAGTGCCCACTTGTTTCTTATGTAACAAAAGAGGACATGTGAAAGCTGATTGTTGGTTTAATCTACAAAATAGAGGAAAGATAAACAAAATTGAAAATAAGTCAGCTACTACCGTGGACACAAAAGCGCCATCTACAGATATGCAACAACTTTTGTTATCAGCACTATCACAGATGACGATCAAGCAAAATGAACAAGGCGAGTGGTATGTTGATTCCGACGCTGCCACTCATGTTACGGGTAATGTCGATAAGTTATCCCACTTATTGCCTTATTCTGAAAAAGGTAGTATAGTTACAGGAGATGGAACTTGGAACTTGTCACTCTATTAGTCATACTGACAGTGCACATATCCCTATGTCAAAGTCCTCACTTCACTTGTCCAATGTTCTCCTTGCTCCTAATATTAAAAAGAACATTGTTTATGTAGCTAAACTTGTTGACGATATGAATTCTTCCGTCGAATTTACTCTCTCTTCTGTTTATGTTAAGGATCTACGAACGAAGGAGACGTTCGCTAAGGGGGAGCGACA
This sequence comes from Nuphar pumila, assembly GCF_984573655.1. Taxonomy (NCBI): domain Eukaryota; kingdom Viridiplantae; phylum Streptophyta; class Magnoliopsida; order Nymphaeales; family Nymphaeaceae; genus Nuphar; species Nuphar pumila. The sequence goes on along the minus strand of NC_143265.1, from coordinate 17,748,619 downwards.
ATGAAACATGTACGTCTTCAAGGAGATTCCCTCAATGTCTTTACCTTCAGCCCCAGTCCTCCAGTTGAAGTCGTTCAAGCATTCTTCAGTGTCTTCGCCTTCAGAGTCTTTGTTTTTCCCTTCGTTGGAAGTTTTTAATTCATCTCATTGTAATAAGCCAGATATTTGGCACAGTCGTTTCCAGAGTCTAGTTTATGTTCATTTTTAGATAATAATAAATGTTCCCCATGCGAACTCTGCAAAAGCCATGTTCTTCCGTTTCATATTATTAATAAAAGGGCTTCAAAGCCATTTGAGATTATTTGTTCCGATGTTTGGGGACCCGCACCTATTCTTTCTCTTTCCGGTAGTCGTTACTATGTTATCTTTATTGATTCTTATTCCCGTTATACTTGGATATATTTCTTGAAACATAAGCATGAAGTTTTTCAAGTATTTCGGGAATTTCATTCGATGGTCAAAACAAAGTTTTCCATTGATATTGTGCACTTACAATGTGATGGTGGGGGCGAGTATTCATCAAACGAGTTTATTGCCTTTCTTCGGGATAAAGGAATAAGTCGACAGGTTTCTTGCCCTCATACACCTCAACAAAATAAGGTTGCGGAAAGGAAACACAGGCATATTGTCGAGAGTGCGATAAGCATGTTACATGATAGCAATGTGCCCGTTAGTCTCTGAACAGAAGTTTTTCATACATCTGTTCATGTCATAAATCGTCTTCCTATGGCACTTCTGGATCAACACTCTCCATATTATACTTTATTTGTGCAACATCCTTCTTATGATGAGTTGCGTGTTTTTTGTTGTGTATGTTATGTACATATTGATTCATCTCTGCGAAATAAGTTTCAGGATAAGGCCGTTAAGTGCAGATTCGTTGGGTATGCGGATGAATACAAAGGCTATCGATGCTATGATCCTACTACAAAACGTATTAGGCCCTCTAGGAATGTTGTTTTTTATGAACAAAATTTTCAGGTAAATGACTCTGAAGCGTTGCCATCTCGAGAAGTAGAGGTATATGATCCATGAATGAGCGATCTTTTTGCTAATACAGAAGAAACATGTCAGGCGAATTGTACTTCCTTTGGCTTGAGCCGGGGGTTGGATGACTCACAGATGCGTGTTGAACCAACCCCAGTAGAACGCTTCTCTAGACAGATATACACTAGACGGGACAAAAATATAAAGCAGAGGAATGTGGAAAGCATCGCAAATGATCCGGCTCAAAGCTCGTCACGCATTAGGCATCCTATTCAACGATGGGTGAGTTATGAGACCTTTTCTCTTGATTTCCAGTTGTTTATGTCTCAGCTCACAAAACAGGATGAACTCACTTGCTTTAATCAAGCTCTTCAATCTCGTCATTGGACTGAAGCTAATGAACGAAGAAATGGAAGCACTTCATGAGTGCCAGACTTGGAAAATAGTACCTCGGCCAGAAGGAAAGAATGTAGTCGGCTCAAAATGGGTTTATAAAACAAAGTATAAGCCTGAATGAAGTATTGACAGATATAAAGCGCGACTTGTTGCTCGGGGATTCACACAACAATATGGTGAAGATTACGATGAAACTTTTAGTCCAGTGTTCAAAATGGATACAATTCGTGTCATCATATCCCTAGCAGTCGACCGAGGATGGAGGCTTAGCCAGATGGATGTTAAAAATGCATTCTTGCATGGAACTTTAAAGGAAGAAGTGTATATGGAGCAACCTCCTGGTTATGCCGAAAATGATCCTACTGCCTGGGTGTGCAAACTAAGGAAATCTCTGTATGGGTTGAAACAGGCGTCCCGTTCTTGGTTTGAAAGTTTCTCTATGCAAATTCAAAGCTATGGTTTTAGAAGATGCTCTCTGGACCACTCGCTCTTTATTTACCAAAAGACAGGCATCGTTATACTTCTTCTTATATATGTTGATGACATTGTGATAACTGGGAGCTCAAATAATCATGTGCAAGACGTGAAACAGTTTTTAATAAAAACTTTCAAGATGAAAGATTTAGGGGAGTTGAGGTACTTCTTTGGTGTGGAAGTTGACAGGCAACAAGACACATTGACACTCATGCAACAAAAATACACTTGATCTTCTAGAAAGAGCCGGGATGACGAATTGCAAACCAGTCAGCACTCCGAGTGTATTACATCAAAGGCTGAGCTCTGAAGATGGTCATCTCTGTGTCAACCCAACAACGTATAGAAGCCTTGTGGGGATGTTGTAGTACTTGACTTTTACCAGACCTGATATAGTTTATGCTGTCAATCAAGTATCCCAGTTTATGCATGCTCCAACGGAAGGTCATATGGAAGCTGTGAAGCGCATTTTACGATATTTAAAAGGAACTATAGGAGATGGACTTGTTTATCGCAAGAACGATAACCTGCATAGAGGGCATGAACTCATCACTTATACAGACGCAGATTGGGCAGGGGATCCAGATGAGAGACGATCTGTCTCTGGATATTGTGTATATATTGGACACAATTTAGTGTCCTGGAGTAGCAGAAAACAAAAGGCAGTGGCACGGTCAAGTACAGAGGCTGAATACAGGTCGATGGCTGCAGGCACGGCAGACGCTGTTAAAATGTATCTAATATATATATACTGTATATTACATCAATACCCGATAGGGGTATTTTTGTAATTTCACATAGTTGTTTTAGAAAACAACTATTTTCGAATTTCATAAAATGTAATTTTCTTTTTTTATTTTTTAGAATTCTTTTTTTGTATTTTTTGAGGACTAAAAGGGGCTCCAACCATAGAGTCGTTGGAGCCCCCAACGGTCACAAATGTGACCGTTGGGGGCTCCCAACGACTCTATGGGAGCCCCCTTTTGGCTCTCCTTTTGAGGCCCTTTGGCCCTCCTTTTTCCTCCTCTCCCTCTTGTATAAATAGGGGTGAACCCCTTGTGTATTTTCATTCTTGAGAGCTTTCTCTCTTCTCAATAAGAGGCTTTTTATATTGTTGCCTTCTTAAAGGCTTGTGCTTGTATTGTCCCTTTGTAGACTTATGATATTGTCTCTTTTATTCATTGTTGTAAATGCTTGTATGCACTCTTTATATTTCCGCAATATCTCATTACATGGTATTAGAGCCACTCGATTCTTGAAGGAAATGTGTGGTTCGTGTATCTCATATTTAGTGGACATCTTCCCACTTCTTGGCAACATCATGGAGACAAAGATTGACCTTTATTTCTGTTGAGAATAGGTGGTTTTATGTTAAGTTCTCTTATATTAGAGGCTTTCTGAATTTTTGTTCTCATAAGGGCTTATATGTAATTTTTTCTTTTTGCCTCTCTCTATTTAATATAGAGAGAAGCCCTAGCCTAATGATGGAATTGAGTTTTCTGTGCAGCCGTCTCTCTCTCTCTCTCTCTCTCTCTCTCTCTCTCTCTCTCTCTCTCTCTCTCTCTACACAGGTGGTTGCTTCCTCCTTCCACATGGTATCAAAGCTTACGATCCTAGGAGCGTGATCTACACCAGGAGCGTGACCCACATCAGGAGCGTGATCTGCTGCAACGATCTCGAACCAGGTGTGGATTTACTTTTTAGATCTGATGACAGATCTGGTCCAGATCTGTTATCAGATCTAATGACCAAATAGGGAGCGATATTCAGGTTTGGCTATCGTGCCCCTGTCGTGATTTGTATTTCTTCGTATGGTTGTTTGTTCTTTGAAGAAATGAACCTCCTGTGTTAGCAGTAGTGATTTACAGCATGCTGTCGTGAATGTCATGGTTGTCACGCTCTCTGTCGTCAGATCTAAGGATGGATCTCCTCCTGTCGTGATTCCCTGGAGCCGTAACCATTTCCTTTGAATATTTTTTTTCGTGGGGTTTGTTTTGTCATCTCCTGTCGTGATTCTCTGGAGATTGACGTGTTCCTGCTGGTGCGTGCTGTAGCTGTTGGTTGTTCATGTTGTTTGGCTTATGTGTTGCTGCGTTCCAGCATGCTGTTTGGCCTGCTGGTGCGTGCTGTAGTTGTTGGTTGTTCATGCTGTTTGGCTTCTGTTCAGCCGTAAGTTGTTGGCTTCTGTGTTGCTGCGTGATTCTGGATTTTTTTTTGTGTTTGCTGCGTATGATAGAGATATGATTGCTCTAGTTAATTGTCTTCTGAAGACTTATTGGTAGTTATGCTTTATATGTTTGGGGAACAGCAGTTGTCGTGTTCATCAGTGTTGCAACTCAATATTATTGTTGGCCGTGGTGTATTTGGTGCAGCTATCCCTTTGTCGTAACAGCAGCAGGAGTGATTACCTGCTGGTTGTGGACTGTTTTCTTGTTTGGAAACAGCGGGGCTGATTCCTTACAATGTTGAAAATTCTACTTGGATTCTTGCTATTCTAGTGAACAGTATGGCTGAAAATTCGAAAAGTGATTCTAAAATGGAACAGATTGGGGAGTATAAGGCTTTTGCCAACCCCTTCTCGTATGGCTCTTCTGTAAGGTTGAATGAAACCAACTATGCCAGGTGGTCCAGAACCTTTATGATGTCGGTATCTGGACATCGTCGAAAACACATTTTGTTGGAAGGCGAACCCACTGAGAAATTGGGAAAATATGTTACTTGGGATGAAGATAATGACATTGTTATGTCATGGATCATGAATAGTGTTGAACCCTATATTGCAGATGGATTGAACTACTATAATACAGCCAAACTGATGTGGGACAATCTTCGTGATACATACTCACAAGAAACGAATGTGAGTCGTATCCTACAAGTCGAACAGGAAATATATAACTTGCAACAGGGAGATCAGACCTTGGCCCAGTACTATGCCTTTGTCAAAGCTGCGTTTGAAAGACTTAATGCTCACAGGCCTCTTTGTTGCTCGAAGCAAAAGGATCATCAAGAACAAACCATGGTTGCTCGTTTTCCTACAAGTCTTTCTTCAGATTTCTCTGTTGCAAAAGTTCAAATGTTGACTGGATCAGATGTTCCCACTCTTGCTGATGCTTACAATCGTCTGAGTAGACTTGCTATCTCACTGCCACAATCTCAGCAAATAACTCAGTCATCTGCTCTTGTGGTTCCATCTAGTTATGGGTGTGGAAATATTCAAAATATCAGAGGACGAGGACGTGGACGTGGTATGGGTGGCAGAGGAAAACTTCAATGTACATACTGTGAAAAATCTGGACATTTAGAAGATCGTTGCTGGGATAAGCATGGTCGGCCAACCTCTTCTTCATCAAAGTCATATACTCCTAAAGCAAATGTGACTACTATCGAGGCTACAAATGTACAAAAGAATATCGCTGAAAATGACAGTAGTATCACCCTTAGTCGTGCGGAATATGAGGAGCTGATCGCACTTCGACCTTTGAGTTCCACTCCTCCTGTAGCTGGTGTTGCATATTCAACCGGAAATCATCTTCATCCGACTGATAGTAAGTGGGTTATTGACTCTGGTGCATCCAGACATTTGTGTGGCAATTCTCGTGTTTTTTCAGATCTAAAGGATATTAAGGCTCAGATTGCAGTCTCCTTAGCCGATGGGAGCTCCTCCCCAGTTGTTGGTCAGGGAAATATTTCTATATCCTCCTCATTACAGTTGAAAAATGCTCTTCATGCTCCAAATTTTCCTCAAAGTCTACTCTCTGTTAGTTGCCTTATAAAAGAACAAAACTGTAGAGTAATATTTGATCCAATGGGTTGTCATTTTCAGGATTTGCTGACGGGGAAGAAGATTGGTGGAGGCTATGAAGAAAATGGAATTTACTACCTACATCATCCAATGGGTACTGTTCATGCTGCAGTGGAACATTTATTCAATCCTGTTCAGTGGCATCGTCGTCTTGGTCATCCTTCATTGTCAAAGCTTCGGTCGGTCTTTCCTCAGATTCCTTCCACCACATCATTTCAGTGTGAGGCATGTCAATTGGGCAAGCATCATCGAAGTTCGTTTCCTTCGAGTCAGAGTCAGTCTAGTAATAAAGTTTTTGAACTTCTTCATGCAGATGTATGGGGTCCTAGTAAGATTCCTACTAGGACTCAGTGTCGTTATTATCTTGTTATTGTTGATGATTTCTCTAAGTTGTCATGGGTATTTTTAATAAAAGAACGATCTGAAGTTTCAAGTCTTATAAAATCCCTAATTCTTGAAATAAAAACTCAGTTTGAATCTATTGTCAAGATTGTTTGCACTGATAATGCTCTCGAGTTTAAATCAAAGGTCTGTTACAATTTTACCAAGATCATGGCATCCAACCCCAAACTTCCTGTGCCTATTCATCTCAACAAAATGGGGTGGTTGAGCGAAAACATCGACATCTCCTTGATGTTGCCAGGACCATTATGATTCAATCCAATGTTCCTGCGTCATACTGGGGTGATGCGATTACCACAGGTTGCTATCTGATCAACCGCATGCCTTCGTCTTCTGTGGGTGATCAAATTCCATTACATATCCTAAAACCTAATGCTCCTCTTTTCTCTTTATCTCCAAAAATATTTGGATGTGTTTGTTTTGTACACAAACTTGGCCCTGACCGTGATAAATTAGCCGCTTAAGCTACAAAATGCATATTTATCGGTTATCCAAAAAATCAAAAGGGCTATCGATGTTATGATCCTATTTCTCGCCAAGAGTATGTCAGTGCGGATGTATCTTTCCTGGAATCCTCTCCATATTACTCTATTTCCAGTTCCTCGCTGCAGGTTGATCCAGCTGAGTCTTTTCCATTACCTATACCTCCTTTTCCTTTGGAATCTGTGCCCCCATTACCGAACCAAACTTCATCCACGTCCAAATCTAATAATCCTCCATTGGTATATGTGGGTAGAGCTCCACTTCCGCAAGAGCCTTCATCTTCTTCTTCTCCTGAGGTAAGTTCTACTGACAATAGTGATCTCCAGGATGATGATAACAGGCCTATTGCTCTACGAAAGGGGACAAGACAATGTACCTTATATCCCATATTTCACTTTGTCTCCCATGCCCGCATTGGACATCAGATGAAGACTTTTATTTCAGCCTTATCTGCTGAAACTATTCCTCTGAACTATCAACAGGCAGAACTTGATACTCGCTGGAAGCTGGCTATGCAAGAAGAAATGACAGCCTTAATATCTCAGCATACCTGGGATCTGGTTGATTCCCCAGCTGATGCTGACATTGTTGGATGTAAATGGGTATATACAATAAAGTATAAATCTGATGGTTCTATTAAAAGGTACAAGGCCAGATTAGTCGCAAAAGGGTATACTCAGACATATGGAATTGACTTCTTTGAAACATTTTCTCCTGTTGCACGGATGGGTACCATTCGTCTTGTTCTCTCAGTAGCTGTTCAACATGGTTGGAGCTTGTGCCAATTAGATGTGAAAAATGCATTTCTATATGGGGATCTATCTGAGACAGTTTACATGCAACAACCTCCAGGGTTCGAGGTTGAGGGGGAGTGTCAGAAGGTGTGTAGATTGAGAAAGGCGATTTATGGTTTGAAACAAAGTCCTCGTGCATGGTTTCAAAAGTTGTTTGAAGTGATGTCAAGCTTTGGCTTTAATAGATCAGCAGCAGATCATACCATTTTTATAAAGAAAACTAGCTCAGGCATAGTTGTTATGGTAGTATATGTGGATGACATCATTCTTACAGGAGATGATGTGAAAGCTATTGAAGCCACAAAGGCTCATCTTCAAAAACACTTTGTTACAAAAGACCTTGGTTCACTCAGATATTTTCTGGGTATAGAAGTTGCTAGAGGCCGTGAAGGGATGATTTTGTCTCAACGGAAGTATGTTCTTGACTTATTAAAGGAAACGGGCATGTTGGGAGCTAAACCAGCTAATATTCCCATGGACCATAAAGTTCAGTTGTTTGAAGAAGGGGCAAAACCTGTTGATAGCAAAAGCTATCGCTCCCTAGTAGGGAAGTTATTATATGTAACTGTGACCAGGCCGGATATTGCTTTAGCAGTAAGCGAAGTTAGCCAGTTTATGGACAAACCAACTGAGGTACACTGGAATGCAGCCATAATGATTCTCAGATATCTAAAATCCTCTCATGGAAAGGGGTTATTGTTCAGGAAAGGTGGAACTCTGGAGATAGTTGCCTATTCTGATGCTGACTATGCTGAATCTGTAGTAGATAGAAAGTCTACCACAGGATTCTGTGTGTTTTTGGGAGACAACTTGATTTCATGGAGAAGTAAGAAACAAAATGTGGTTTCCAGGTCGAGTGCAGAATCAGAATATCGGGCTATGGCTCAAACAGCTGCTGAATTGATATGGGTTCGCACTGTTCTTCATGATCTCCAGGTGAAGGTTACCTCTCCAATGACAATGATGTGCGATAACAAAGCGGCAACATATATAGCAAACAATCTTGTCTTTCATGAGAGAACAAAGCACATTGAGGTTGATTGTCACTATGTAAGAGATATGATTCAAGCTGGTCATATCACAACCAAATACCTAAAGTCGGAAGACCAAGTTGCAGATATGTTTACAAAACCTCTTGCTAGGCCAAACTTCTCAAAATGTTGTGACAAACTGAGCATGATTGATATCTATGCTCCAGCTTGAGGGGCAGTGTTGAGAATAGGTGGTTTTATGTTAAGTTCTCTTATATTAGAGGCTTTCTGAATTTTTGTTCTCATAAGGGCTTATATATAATTTTTCCTTTTTGCCTCTCTCTATTTAATATAAAGAGAAGCCCTAGCCTAATGATGGAATTGAGTTTTCTGTGCAGCCGTCTCTCTCTCTCTCTCTCTCTCTCTCTCTCTCTACACAGGTGGTTGCTTCCTACTTCCACACTTTCAAGCTCAATGGAAAGAATTATATGATGTGGGCATCGGCAATGGAAAATAATCTCAAAGGAAAGAAGCTTTAGGGTTTTGTCATAGGGACCGTTCCGGAACCAAAGCTTATGCTCACGAAGATGGAAGAAGGTCAAGAAAAGGCTCTTGAGAGAGATGCTCGCCTCAAGGCCATTAAAAGTCATCAAAAGGAAGTGAAAGATTGGGAAATCAATCACGCAAAAATCCTTGCATGGTTTATGAACAATGTGGAGCTTAAGGTATGTGCTAATATAGCTAAATTTCGTAGAGCCAATGAGGCTTGGTCCTTTATGAGGGGTATGTATACCCAAAAGGATCTTGCAAGAGCATACTTCTTGCAAGAAAAGATTAGAACCACCAAGCAAGGTGATTCTAGCATTCAAGACTATTATAGTGCCCTAAACCCACTATGGGATGAATTGGCTCTCTTGGAGCCAAAATGGGTTTCTATGGAATATATTGATTTAAGGCAAAAACAAATGGAACAAGAACGATTGTTTCAATTTCTTTTTGGGCTACGTCCCGAATTTGAGCAAGTGAGATCTTCACTTCTCCATAGATCTATTTTTCCTCCTATTGAGGATGCTATTGCCGAAATCACTCAAGAGGAGACAAGGCTTGGCATGAGTAAGCATGTTGATGAAGTCCTTGCCGTATCAAAACCGGGTAACAATGTTAGAACCTATAAGCCTCCTCATTTTGGGAAACAAGAAAACTACAATGAAGGAAGAAAAATGATTGTTTGTCATTATTGCAATGAGCCGGGTCACATTAGACCCGCTTGTCCAAAGCTTATTAGAACCTTCAAGCCTAAAGTGGCCTCTCTTGAAGAAACCACCACCAAGGAAGATGAAGGCAAGAACAATGACATTAAAGAAACTCTTGGACAAATATCTATGGCTCTCCAACAAATGCTAAAAGTTTCTTCCTCCACATCGGGTGCGGCTATTGCTTCATCATCATCACCCGGTACGTATTCTTGGATCCTTGACTCGGGAGCTTCTTTTCATATGACCCCTCATGAAAATGCACTTAGTGATGTTTGCACCAATTCAAAGGACTCTTGTGTCTCTACGGCCGATGAAACTTTTTTGAAAATTTCAAGTATTGGCTCTTTTAAAGATTCACAAAATTTTTGTGTTCCAAAAGTAAGAGTTGTTCCCAAACTAAATTTAAACCTATTTTCGGTTTCTCAAATTGCCGACCATGGATGTGAAATATCTTTCTCATCTAATGGTTGCTTTGTGCAGGATCTCCGGTCCGGGAAGCGGATTGGGCAAGGCCATAGAAAGGGAGACCTCTATTATATGGACCATCTTGATCTCCCTACAAACTTTTTTTGTTCTTATGTCCAAGAAAAAAACATGGAAACTTGGCATAAAAGACTTGGTCATCCAAGTTATTCCAAAATGTATCTCTTTCCTTTTGGAAACAAATTTTGTAAGGAAAAAAAATTAATTGCAAAGATTGCAGTTTTGGAAAAATGAAGTCTATTCAATTTCCAACTAGAACTTTTCTCTCATCAAGGCCTTTTGAATTGGTGCATTCGGATGTTTGGGAGCCTTCTCCGGTTATGTCTAAAGGGGGCTATTCATATTATGTTACGTTTATTGATGACTTTACTCGGTATGTTTGAGTTTATTTTCTTAGTCATAAGTCGGAAGTATTTACTTTCTTTAAAGACTTTCATAAAAAGGTTCAAAATCAATTTCAAAGTAACATATCTATTTTAAGATCCGATTCCGGTGGCGAATACTTATCTCACGAATTCCAAAGTTATTTAACCCAAAATGGCATTTGTCATCAAAAGTCATGTCCTAGGACTCCTCAACAAAATGGCCTAGTGGAAAGGAAACATAGGCACATTATAGAAACCGCTAGAACATTACTTGTTTCTAGGAATATTTCAAAGAAGTTTTGGGCCGAAGCCGTTCTAACCTCAACCTATCTAATCAATAGAATGCCCTCTTCTAAGTTAAAAAATGCTTCTCCCTATGAAAAACTCTTTAAATTTTCACCCGATTTCAATCGTCTTCGTATTTTTTGTTGCAAATATTTTGTCCTACTACATAAAAGGGATAAGTTATCTCCAAAAGCTATTGAATGTGTTTTTTTGGGATATGGTGAAAATCAAAAAGGGTATAGATGTTATGATTTTAAGAATGATAAACTATATATTTCAAAAGATGTAACATTTCTATAAGAAGAAAATGGTTTTGATAAAATAGAAGAAACAAATGAAATTGATTCTGTATTCTTATATGATCTTATTGATGACATACAAGAAGATTTTCTTGAAAACATAGACGATACTCGTAAGGTATCCCCTCTTGACATAACACTCTCAAATGATAGTGATTCAAATATAAATGTTCATGATAGTGATACCAATATAAATGTTTACTCAAGAAGAAATCAAGAAAATCCTATTAGTGCCCTCGAAAAATACTCTCAAATTTCTAAATCCACTGAGGAACCACAAGTTAGGCATTCTTCTAGAATATCAATACCCCCAAATAGGTTTGTATCCTATGATTCCTTAACTCCCAACTATCAGGCATGTCTAATAACCCTACATTCTTATTTTGAACCGGCCCACTATAATCAAGCTAAATCTATACCTCATTGGGTTGAAGCAATGGAAGTTGAACTAAATGCTTTAAAAAAGGCCAATACTTGGGAAATAGTTAATCTACCCTCACACAAAAAACCTATTGGTTGTCGCTGGGTCTTCAAAGTTAAAACTAAAAGCAATGGCTCTTTAGAACGATATAAAGCTAGATTAGTTGCTAAGGGATACTCTCAAGAATATGGCATTGATTACGAAGAAACATTCGCTCCCGTAGCTCGAATGACTAGTGCCAGGACCTTAATAGTTGTCGCATCAACCAAAAAATGGCATATTTATCAACTTGACATCAAAAATGCATTTTTAAATGGAAGTTTAAGTGAAGAAGTTTATATGGATCCGCCACCCGAAATAAATATTAAGCAAGGTCAAACACTTCGGCTTTTGAAGGCCTTGTATGGTCTTAAACAAGCCCCTAAGGCTTGGTATGATCGTTTCAATGATATCATGATAAAGTTAGGATTTCACTCTTGTTATACTGACACTGCTCTTTTTGTTAAACATGCAGGTTCTAGTATCATAATTTTGTTGCTTTATGTTGATGATATGATTATCACTGAGAATGATCAAAGTAGTATTATCAATGTTAAAAATATGTTAAAAGATAATTTTGATATGTCTGACTTAGGTTTTCTCAGATATTTTCTTGGCATTGAGGTTTCATATTCCCCTAGAGGATATATTTTGTCACAGATGAAGCTTGCTGCAGATATATGTTCTAAGTCTGGGATTTCTGATGATAAGAAAGTAAAGACTCCCGAGGTTATTAATGCCAAATTGCGGTTGGAGGATGGGATTCTTCTGAAAGATCCCACACCTTACAGACAACTCATTGGGTCTCTTACCTATTTAACCATCACCAGACCAGATATCACTCATGTGGTTCACTCAGTTAGCCAATTTCAGCATGCTCCTACAACTGTGCATATGAGTGTTGTTCTCTGAATCATCCGCTATATTCGAAATACTATCAATAAAGGGCTATTTTTATCCTCCTCTTCTTCCTTGAATCTTCTTACTTATACTGATGCGGATTGGAGAGGTAATCCCAATGATCGAGTCTCAACTACTGGTTTTTGTGTCTTTTTAGGAGACTCTTTGATTGTCTGGCGATGCAAGAAGCAGCAGAAAGTTTCACTATCATCCACTGAAGCTGAGTACCGAGTTATGGCAACCACGACAATGGAACTTGTATGGCTTCGCAGTTTGCTTAAAGACATGAGAGTTGATATTACCGAAGCCTCAAAGCTATCTTGCGACAACAAGAGTGTCATCTATATTGCGAGCAATCATACTTTTCATGAACGTACAAAACATATCGAAATGGATTGCCACTATGTTCGTGACGAATTCTTACGAGGAACTATTGCTCTGCCATATGTCACTTCAGAATATCAGTTGGCGGACTTCTTCACTAAAGCTCTTCCGGCTCCTCGCTTCATGTTTCTTCTTGGCAAACTTTTTGTCATTTCCCCGTAAAGTTTGAGGGGGGTGTTAAAATGTATCTAATATATATATATATATATATATATATATATATATATATATATATATATATATATATATATATATATATATATATATATATATATACTGTATATTACATCAATACCCGATAGGGGTATTTTTGTAATTTCACATAGTTGTTTTAGAAAACAACTATTTTCGAATTTCATAAAATGTAATTTTCTTTTTTTATTTTTTAGAATTCTTTTTTTGTATTTTTTGAGGACTAAAAGGGGCTCCAACCATAGAGTCGTTGGAGCCCCCAACGGTCACAAATGTGACCGTTGGGGGCTCCCAACGACTCTATGGGAGCCCCCTTTTGGCTCTCCTTTTGAGGCCCTTTGGCCCTCCTTTTTCCTCCTCTCCCTCTTGTATAAATAGGGGTGAACCCCTTGTGTATTTTCATTCTTGAGAGCTTTCTCTCTTCTCAATAAGAGGCTTTTTATATTGTTGCCTTCTTAAAGGCTTGTGCTTGTATTGTCCCTTTGTGGACTTGTGATATTGTCTCTTTTATTCATTGTTGTAAATGCTTGTATGCACTCTTTATATTTCCGCAATATCTCATTACAAACGCTACATGGATTAGACACTTATTGAGTGATCTTGGAGAGACAATTATTCGATCATTTCTTTTATGTGACAATCAAAGCGCAATAAACATTGCATGTAATCCTATTCAGCATAGCAGAACGAAGCACATTGAGATTGATCAACATTTTATACGGCAGAAAGTCGAGATGAAGGAGATAGAACTACATCATGTTCGAACAGAAGATCAAGTGGCAGACTTGTTTACCAAGGGGTTAACAGGACATCAATTTTGGTATTTGAAGAGCAAGTTGTACATGCTCCAGGACCACGTACAACTTGAGGGAGGGTGTTAAAATATGGTATGCGTGTGGATCTGGATTCAGATCCATACGCACGTTATGTTCTAACTTTTAACACATGCTCAATGCCATTTCATTAATGGCATGTCTGTAATTTTTCCAGCTATTGTATTTTTCCCTATTTATAATGTTTAGGGCTGGGAGGTTGGGTTATCGTGCGCTGCCCCTAGCCATTGTGAATCTCCCTCTTCTCTCTCTCTCTTTTCTTAGTTTCTGCAGTGAAGGTTGAGCCCACACAGAATCTTTTACGTTGTAGGGGTCCAATGACTTTATGTGGACCCCTCTCAAATGAATAAAAAAAGAGAAAAAAGTTGAAAAAAGAAAGTACAAAAAAGAAAAGAAAGGAAAAGCATATTCAAAAAGTGAATATGTGTATTTACAGGGAAATGACTATTTTACCCCTAGTGGGCATTACAAAAATTATATATATATATATATATAGATATAGATATATATATAGAGAGGGAAGGACACATAGACATATATATGTATATGTGTCACAATCTATATATATATATATATATATATATACAGGAAAGATGATATAATTTAACAAGTATCACATCTCAAAATTCAAAAGAAAATTTCATAATTCAACTAAACTTCAACAAAGAGTCACTTTCTAACAATTCAACAACCTAACACAAACAAGCGTAAATCTTGATATAGACAGATTAAGAATGTCACCCAAATTTTTTTCTCAGATGCTAACTTATTTTAGGTTTTCATGGAAATTGAGAAATACCAATGCAAGCTCCTGGAGCGCCCAAAAAAAAAACATTGTGCAGAATCAAAGGAGTTTCCACGTCTGAGAAGCCCAAGCTCTAATAGCATGAAATAGGGAACATGTGAGCAAACAATGCAAAACTAATTTAACTAAATTGAAAAAAGGCATAAGGTTCTTGCAAACACAATACTGTCCAATGAGTTTGCGGAAGGACAAACATACCTATTAGTGACAAATGGTACCATAAAAATATTAAGAACAGGGCAAGGAAAAAAAAGATGCATCTGTATTAAAATATATCTATATATATAACAACTATATGACTGTATATATCAACATATATTAGTGTAAAATAATTCATTCAATACACAACTGTAAGATCATGAGAACTACAAGAAAAAAAATTTAGAACATGATGCAATAATCATGTTCCATGATAGGCTTCATAAAGACTTAAAGTCAATCAAATAAGAACTCAATAAAACAGGTGAATATTGCTCGTTTAGAAAACATAATGAAACAAATAAAAATGGTGTTAGTGCCTTTAATTCCATGGTGCCACAATTATCCTCCTTTAAGACATCACACATTGATGTTTAAAACTTTAAATATAATAAAACATTGAAATGCTAACCATGGTTTTCTTTCAAATAATTTCTTAAATAAATAAAATGCCGTGCCATTGATAACAAGCTTTTCCAGACAATAAAAACTACATCAGTTGTTTCTCCCAGTGACTGATAGAGACACCTATTAAGCACCACCATTATACAGAGCCTCTTTATAGTAGATGACCCATAAATTCGACAATAAAAAAGAAGAAACATAATATTATGAAGACATAGCGCCTTCAAATATTACAATAATAAGGCAGGCACTTATCAAGAAAGAAATAGCTTTCATTTTATAGAGTTATTTATAAAACCGCTATTTCCAAATGAAAATCAATTACCTTGTTTTAGTCTCTTAAAAGCAATCCTAATTGATTTCACTTTCCCAACGGCAAGAGGAAGAACTAAAACAGTATAGAAAGAACAAACTGTAGTTTGTCATGTAGTAAATTTCTGCATATCAAAGTTTCAGTATGAAAACTTTACGCTATGATGCCAGTTGAAGTTCTAATATTAGATAATCATGTCATAGAAGAATGCACACTGTGTGCAACATTTATTGCTACAGCTTTTTTCTTTAGAAAGCCATTATATGAACACAAGAGGAGACAACCATGAACCTTGCAGCCTGATCTTCCTAGCGCCAGTGCAGTTGCCTTCCCAATTCCCCTGGAAGCTCCAGTAACAATGGCTACAGGAGCTTCCACACCTTGAGAAGTTTCAGTCTTTGCTTCCTCTATGGTAGCCACAGCTCTTATTCCTACATGGAAAATTGCATTCATAAGACTTTCATCCAAGATAATAATGCACAAAAATACAGATTTAGAAAAAAATAAATGCAAGGAGAAAATAAAACCTGTAAAAAGGTTTTGAAACTTATGCATGCAAACATCATCAAATACCACATTAGGCATGGGATGAAAATGCTGAATGAAAGCATCCACTGCCACATGGAACAACAAACTTTATCAGCCATTAAGAACAGCTGATACCCGCATGAAGTTTAACTTTTATGCAAGTGAACTGCACGCATCACAAGAGACCTCCTCACTTGGTATAATTGTTTACACCGAGAAGTGGGAAGCAGTTTGTTCTTTTCCCCAGAAGTCTTCGATTAAATAGCATTAAACAAAAAATATGCACCAATGACTTAGCCCTTTTTAATAAAAAGGACAACCAACATAAAGATTTCAAAACGTTTAATGGAGAATGACATGATTGGTTCTACTCTATTAGACCTTATATTCAATCTACAAACAAAATTAGGCTAAGAATCAAAACTATAGTAGCCAGAACCCAGAAGCAATGACAGGACCTGCATCAAGAGTATCTATGTTGCCAATCTTACATAGAAAATGCCTGAAAATTACAAAGTTAAAGGAAGCATGATTCAATTGTAGGAGAATCCCGCTATTACAATTGAGACACTAAAGATATATTGACAAAGCAAATGAAAAAATTAATAATCATACCAACACTGACTCATAAGAAAGGAATCTAAAATATTGCAATCCTAGAAAGTTAAACACAATGGATTAATGTTCAATTTTCAGACTGAATTAATAGTATTATATGATGACCTACAAGCTCAAAGGGTAGTCAAGCATCATATTTAACATGTATATTAAAGTCTGGTCTCAACAAAGTATGATAATGCACTTTGATACAAATACTACTAGTGCTTACCAAAGAACTCATCGTTTGCCAAGATAAATAACATCTGCATCAAGCTCCCTAATTATAAAAGAAAATAACTCCTCTTGCTTTGACAGTAAAATGGTAAAGGAAAAATGTGTTCATAAGCAATCAAATAATAACAAGGATAACCGGTTTGGCCTCATGGGCGTCTTAGCTTTCAAAAGAAAATAATATGAAATAAGTCAATCAATATGAAGTTGATCTTCCCAAAACATACAGTGATGAACCTTTAAAAAATCCAAGCATCCCTTATTCCATGAAGTGAAAAGCAGTTGGCACGCCCAACCCCAAGACACACACTTAACATGCTGGATAATGAACAAAAGGAAACTGATATTTTTTTGAACAAAAAAGCCTTTACAACTTGAAACACATTGGAAAAGAAAAAAGTAAGCGGATATTTGTGACTGTCATGTGTGTGTGCATATCAACCTATGTCACACGGATATTCCATTTTGGCCCCCATATCCTGTCCCCTTATATACTAGACATATTCAAAACTTCATAAAAATGGACGTATCCCGGTATTTGTAGCCGTATCTGTGATATAGATATCAACATATCCATAACTATTGTTGGTTGATTTAGTGATGGAGTTCTAACCAATCATACAAGTATCAAGACTACTCATGAGATGCCACTAGGGCCAGAATCATCATAGAGAATACTTTAGTCTGATAATGCCATGTATAATTTACCCAGAAATAGAATAAAGTCCATTTTCTAGAAAATGGTAAGGGCTCAGTAGAAATTAGTTAACAAACGATTGCTCCTTGAAAAACAAAGATTAGAATGTAACATACAACTCCCATAAATATAGGAATTCAACATCCAGATAGACTAAAAAAATTCCAATCAGAAGGAAACATTTGAGAAACCAAGATCACTGGCATTCATCTATCAGTGCATGAAAATACAATTTGACATCCAATAGTGAATATTCATATCTTATTAACTTCAGTTCATGACAACGTTGTTGAGAAATTCGGTTTTGATGTCACATAATATGATACACTGTCTCATTTGATTTTATATGATATGATAATATGTCCTCTTGAAATAATGTTATATTATGACTGAATATGTTTTGCCTTAAATCTAACGAGTATTTGATGCAAGGATATCTCACCAAATAAGGATGGAGACTTCCTGTTCAAATACAACTATGGTGCAATCATACTCCTTGAAGAAAAAGCTTGATGAGCCATGCTTTCCTAAAGTTCAAATGAAGAGATCGGCTACCTCAAGATGAAGACTTTTTTCTTCTTTAGAGTCATATGTAACATAACCTTCAGAAACTTGCATATTGCATATTACATACTCATTCATAAACACTATATCATAAAAGTATACGATAGTTTCAAAAAGCTCCTTTTTGAAAACTAATATTGTACCTTCGTACAACCTTTCATAAAAAAGATATTTTGTCATATAATAATTGTACCTTATACTATATACAAGACAACATGAAAAAAGGAATGTAGGAAAAAGACAAAAACATAACATCGACTACATGGAGAAAACAAATATAATATGTTTTTGAAAAGACTTTAGTTTCCCTCTTTAAAGAAATATTTTTTATAAGAAGAAGACAAAAACATAAAAACGACTACATAAGAAAAACAAATAAAATATGTCTTTGAAAAGACTTTAGTTATCTTCTTTAATGAAATATTTCTTAATACAAGAAGAAGACAAAAACATAAATCGGCTACACAAAAGAAAAACAAATAAAATATGTTTTTGAAAGGACTCTAGTTACTTTTTCTCATAACCATAGAATGTCGACTTACTTGAAGTCATCATTCTCTTTACAAAGCATTAAATGCCTCCTGTAACAAATCCTTGTTAATATCCTTCTCAAAGAATGTCGACCTTCTTTTGGTCCTCATTCTCTCTGGAGACTTTGAAATACACAACATAAAGAAAACACTTGACATGACTATGTACAAATAAATATCTCAAAGCACTCATAGTACTTACACTCATTTAAAGTAAAGAAGTACTAATGTACCTCAAATCATTAATTAGAATAAAGACAAAACTACAACCCAACGTTCAATGTACTATTGTAAGAAATAGACTTTTTACATAAAATATGTATTACCTAAAATATTACAACGACTAGTGTACCCTCTATTTCACCTTTATGGAAAAAGGCATTCTCGAACTTCTCTAAAAGATGCTTTTGAAATGACCTAACATTTCACATTTCAAAAAGTTACAATTCCAAAATGTAACGACTACTTTTTATAAGTTATATAAACACACACAAATAAACTATTCGAACAATGGAATGAAATAGACGTGTGAGCTTACAAAGAGAAAAAATTCTATTCGTGATTTGAAAAGAGAGCCTTGAAAAAGAAAGAGAAAAAGAAAAAGAAAGAAAAGAGAAAAAGTCAAGTCCAGCTCTTTGACAAAGAGTATCCTCTGAGTGACAAACAGAACATTCTTAGAATCCTTCATTCGTGCATTCATATCATTCTGAAGGTTCTATAGGAAGTATTGTAACTCTGTTATTCACTGTATTCCTTCTTTGTTTAAAGAAGTAGACCTCTGTGAAAGAGGGTGTTGCCCTTCTCTGTTGAGAGAAGAAGACCTTTTGGGAAGAGGGTGTTGTACTATTTATCCGGTGACTCGGATGTTATAGTGGAAATCTCAAGTGGTTTGCTTGGGGACTGGATGTAGGTCTGGATATTGACCGAACCAGTATAACTTATGTGTTTTATGTGTTGTGCCTTATTGCTTAATTATTTTATTTTATCGATCATTATCATATTTCACTATTCACCCCCCCCCCCTCTAGTGGAATTTCAAACGTTACTCTGATAGAATCACAGATGGGTGACTAAATTTTGTTAAACCCAACAACCATACACAAAGTATAGACATTTACAACCCAGATATGCCTTTCATAGATGCAGATCAAAGAAAGGAAGATAAATAGATATCAAACAATTAGAAAATCCATAAACCTCCCCAAATTACTTTAAACATACATATTATCTTAGTTAGTCAGGTTGTTATTACAAAAGCATGCATCTCATGCAGAGTTCCTGGATTATGTTTTTGAGTCACCTAATGATAAACTAAGACTCCAGATCTTTAAAATGGCTTTAGGACTGGGAAACAAAAAACAAAAACAAAAGAGTCACAAAATGCTTAATTTATTTTCACCATTACAACGGATGCTTCCTAACATTATAAGAGGAATCAGCCTTTCGCCTCAAATAAAGCACATCTCAAGGAAGAAAAAAAAACATCTTTGAATTTCCAGATATTACTATTGATAACGTCCAAAATTAAGACAGGGATGACAGATATGACTGACAAGTATCCTTTCCAAAATCGCCAATCCACTCTAGTAGCACAAAAGGAACACTAACAAATAGCTCAGATCATCAAACTTAGTAAATGCCTAGAGTATTGCCCTAATAGGCATCTCCAACAATCTCCATGCTGAAGTTAACTCAAACTCCCAAATATGACGTTAACGTGGGCTATACAACATTAAAAGGTCACCAATTGAGATCAAGCTGTCTAGGCAGTGTAGAAAATAAAATGGTATTGGCATCTCAACCCACAAAACCTGGCTCATATCCCACCTTCTGCTCGTGTAGCAACCATTAGACTAAACCGGATATTGATGTCATGAAAACATAAATAAAATCTTTCTCAGACCATATTTCCTTCGTTTGCATGTGGGCATGTGAAGCTAAAAAAGAAAACAGATTGTGTGCATGAAGGATCTAGAAAGGTAAACATTCATCGTAATTTACCTCATGACTGAACATACAAATTTTAAGTGAGAGTAGCCAACTAAAGATGCAAAAATGCAGCTCAAATCTGACACCAAATACACAACTTAAACCAAAAACAGAGGAAAAGGGGAAAACAAAAGGAAGAACGAAGAAAACGAATCCGCCCATCCAAAAAATTCCACACACCATGAGTAAAAACTAAACGAATAATTAACATAAAAAATAGAAAGAAACAAGAAACCAAAAAGACCACCACACCCACCACCAGAAATCAACAAAAATCATCAATACCAACATGAAAACCCGCATAATACCACCAAATCTCAAACACACACAAAAGGAAACCGCTCAAATACCAGAAATTCTCAGAGAAGAGACGGGTTTGCAGAACAATCTCGGCAAAACATGAAGTTGGTTCGATCGGAACGGGGTCCTAAGATGGGAAGGAGCTATCATATGGCTTGAAACACAAGATTTCGAGAGGATTCCTGTGGGCTTGAAGATGACTGAGGAGGAGGAAGAGGAGATGGCCATAGCTCTGGCAATGCTGCTGTGGAGGAAGTACGCCAGGTGGGGAAAGAGATGCAAAGAAATGAAGGTGGGTAGGCGTCAATTAAAGGTCGAGATGGTCGGTGGCGAAGGCAATCTGACTATAAAGACCATTTTTTCAAGCAAAGCATAGGGAACACGCAAAGAGCGTGGATAACCAACGCTACCTTTTTCTCCTCTACTTTGTCAAAAGTAAAAACACGCATAAACACTATTTTGTTACCACTTGGGGTCCGTTTGCTTGTCACGGAAAGTGGCACTTTCCGCGGAAACGCATCGACGGGCGTTTGTTTCCGCGAGACCCACAGCGGCCATACAAACACAGGCTTTCCTTTTCTTGCAGTAAAGGAACTTGTTTTCTGGTCCGATTCAGTTTCTGCGGAAGAGGAAACCATGGATTTCGTGACGTGATGTACCAGATCTCACTTTTAGGTGATTTACCAACTCATTTTTTATTTATTTTTTGAGTTATGTATTCAAAAAAAAAAATTATGTTTGATTGTTTTTTGGTATTGTTCAAATGTGATTTAAAATCACATTAAATTATGGAGTGTCAACCTATCCAATAGACTCAGGTTAAACCAGATTTGAGAAGTTGGTACCAGGTTCGGACTAAGGTGATACCAGACCCAAACCAGATTTGAGAAATTGGTATCAGGGTCAGACTCCAGTCCAATCGGACTCTCAATAAGAGAAATCATACCTGAATCTTATAAGCATTGCATGAACCAGACCCAAACCATACCCTATAAAATAATATATTTTATCTTTTTTACATTGAAAAATTGCAAATCTTAATCGAAACTTGGGTCAAGCTCAGGTCTGATATGAAATTTTATAAATCATACCCGGCTCCACCCTTCAAGTCCAACCCAATTTCTAATCGGACCTTTTTGTGATTTCTCTATTTTTTCATGTACTCGTTTGTTCTTTCAAATTCTGATGGTACCATGAGACTCACTTAATTTTAGAAATCTGATGGAGGTATGTTTGTGTAGCATGCTTGGAATCCGTGACTGACAAACCATTGTTATGACACGGTTGATCTCTGCTCATCACTGGAGGAAAGGCACTCATTCTTTTTTAAAGACAAGCTGGGGTTAGGCAGACCCCTGCCAGTTAAACTCGTCTTGCAAAACAAACCCCACTTCTAAAAAAAGTGGATCGATTTTCATATCTGCATTTCGATAAAGAAAAAAATCCATATCTACAATAATCAAAATTTTGAATTATGTTTTTGCAAATACTCTATTGCCCTCATGCCATGAAAAATTTCAAGTTGAAGTGAATCACAATTTCCATGAATAATATTCAAGAAAATAATTTTGAATACGACACAATGTTGATGCATTTTCATTTTCAATTGATATAATTGATGCATTTTCGTTTTCAATTGATATAATTGATTAGTTTTAAAATAATATTCTTTTATATTTAAATGTTAACATGCTTTAGTATAGTGATTATACTTTTTAATTTAAGTGCTTATAGTAAAGTTTGTTAGCACATATTGTTGTTAAAGGAAGCTTAACTCCAATAAACATATTTAAAATTTGGTTAGGGCTGTAACCATGTCTGTAATCTCAGTCATACCTGGATATGAACTATAACCTGAGCCAAGATAAGACCCAAATGGTGATTGTACCGAAACCCATGGGTCTAGATTTTTCACCCATAGCCGGACCTGGACACAAAATTGAATCAAATTGGGTCGGATCTATTTTCTACACCCATTAAAATGGACATATTCAAGACCAAATCCAGTATGTACCCAAACCCATGAACCTATATGGGTCCGTAATTTTCAACCATACGTAGATTGGACCTAAACTTAAATCAAATTGGTTGGTGTTCGAGCCTAATTTTAATTAGATCCAACTGAAAATTAGTCTTACAGGACCCGACCCAGTTACACCCCTAGTTGTGCCTCCCAAGTCGGGCCTTGAAACTGGATCAAGTCACTAAGCTTGTGCTTTTGTGGTTGAATTTGTTGGGTTTCTTTCTTTATGGAGACATTTATCTAGAAAAGTGGGATAGGACATAGGAAATTGATTAGTGATACTCATTGCAAAGCCTTTATTCATCCCACATTTTTTGGATATATGGGAGCATCCAAACCCCTGCTAGTCTATGTTTTCCTATCCTTATATATCCCGGTTTGGGTCCACTCACTAAGTTGGCTTGCAAGAATTGCAAAACTCACTCAAGCTGGCCAGGCAGGATTGGCCTTGTGTAGTAGAGGTGCAAACGAATTGGGCATAATCAGATATCCAATACAAATCTAAAATTTTATTTTCCTAATTCAGATACTTAAAATAAGATGACAATTTGCATTTGGATCAGATACAGATTTGCTTTTTCAATTATTCCTCTTTTGGATTGGATTCAGATCAGTATTTTATGTTGAATCTAATATGGATTCGGATCAAAATCCAACCTGATTGCATTTTTTTAACATGTGAAAAGCTTGTTTTTAGTCTTTCTCACTGGATCCAGTATTACCACATGTATTTCAGATCTAGATTCAAACCTACCTCATCGCATATGATTCGGATCTGCTGTTTATCTTGCCTTGTAGGCTTGGAAGCAATACCCATGCATATATAATTAAGCTCTATACCTGGACTCTTTATAGTCTACAAGATTGCTTTTCATCTGATCTAATAGTGATGTTTTCTTGGATGCCTTGAAATTCTCTAAAATTTCATGTCTTCTGCAACTTGCAGGAACATGAAACTTTCAGGAAGTTTCAAGTCTTTTTGGCATCCCAGACGGGCCTTAATGCAACTGAAGGTGCAAGTCCTGATCTTGTGGGATGAAGGCTCAAATTACAGGTTTCCATGGGTCGGGTATGACCGGATCCCAAACCATACCTGGCCCCATAGAATCCGTGCTTGGTAATAAAGAAAGGGGTGCGGCGTTGGTTTACCAAAATTTTATACCAGCACAGGTTACCCGAGTTCCCATTAGGACTTACAATTTTTTTAATTTAATATATATTTATATATATAGGAAAACTGAAATATGCAAACTAACAAAATATGTAAAACTGGTATGAATCAAGAATTTTATAGTTTTTTTTGCAAATCTAACCCTCCATATGCATTCGGCGTGGTCCATTTGCTTGGAAACGTCTATTGGATCATCATAATCAGATAAAAAAATATGATTAAATGTTTTTTTTTATAATTACATATTTACAAAAAATTTGAGCCATTGATTTTCAAGCCTTAATAAATCCTTCTTATAATTGGATGATCTAAGAGTCTGTTTTTATAAAAATCATGCATTTAGATCACATTTGTATTGTGAAATTTTAGAAAAAAAAAAACTATGAAAATCTGGGTGCATACCAGTTTACATATTTGACTGGTTTACATATTTTAGTTATTTTAAAACCCTAGTTTTCCTATGGTAAGCATGGTCAGACCCAGACTCTTGCTAGAAAGAGTTAAATATGGGTCCCAACTCATTGTCCGGTGAAAGTCTGACCTGTTGACACCCTTAGTCGAGGTCAGTGCAGTCACAAGACTCACAACCGATAAAAATGTGTCTTTCCAGGTAAAGCAAAGCTACGATATTACACTGGGTTTCATACGTGACGTAGATAGGGATGCACTGTTCTGTCTTGTACTGGTTGGGGGTGTGACGCACAGTCCCGTCCAAGAAAGGATCCTGTAAAACGCTCTCAGCGTTTACAACCACAAACCCCACACAGCGGATCCTCTCTCGTCCCGCCCTGTCCACGCACCCAAAAGAAAATTTGTTTTATTTTTATTTGTCAAGTATCTGGCAGTGTCCGTCTTCCGCTGTTCTGTTGGGGATGGAACAGCAGAGGAGCATAAACATACATAAAATTATTTTTTAATATTATTTTAATGAATTTGACACATGTCATGTTCTGATTGACATATAATATTTTTTAATTATTTTTTGACCGATTCAGAATGATTGACTTGAGTATTCGGCTGGTTCACCAAAATCATTAGCCAAACGATACAGGGCCGATACCACAACATTGGATAAAACCTCTGATATCCACCCCAGCCCACCAGGGAATGCACCCAACTTCGACTTTGGGATGCATTCATGGGTTACTAACTCGTGATGTCTTGTCAACTTGGTGACCTTCACAAGTCGCCGAATGAGTAGAGCCCGTATGGGCCATAATGACATAATTTTTTTATGGAAAATGATAATTTGCTATAATTTTAAAAAGAAATCTTATAATTTTTTATATTCTCTTGATGTTTAAAATTGTAAATATTCAATATCGTTAGGACACTTTCACCCTTTGTAATTATAAATATAGGCATTTTTGCGATAAAATTATATCGCCTTTCGAATATCTCCAACACCCACTTAAATCCAGAATTGCAGATTTTTTATGCGAATTTAAACCTCACGAACACACATAAATTTATTTGCGAAATCTCGGTGAAATTGAAACCACAAAAATTATAAATATCTTACTCTTTTGCATATATTTTGCATAAATATATTTGTGAAACTCTTACCACTAATTTCGCAAATAGCTTACCTTTGCATATATTGAACGCGAAGTTATTTGCAAATTTTTAGATATCCTAAATATTGTACTTACATATTTATGAAATTATGACAAATATGCAAATAAATATTTTTTATAAATTTCTCGAATCATATATAAACCCGCTAGTTATTTTCGCATGTAACAAACCAAATAACAGTTTTTCACCATTTACCATTCTTGAGATTTACCAACTTGACGGATTTGTAGACTCTAAACAGGTTTGATCCCAACTAATCAGACAGGTTGGAGGTCACCTCCAACAGGGTCCTAAGATGCGTTGACATCAGAAAAAACTTTTCCAGCATTTACCAATTCATATGGAAGTTTTGCGAGATTTGATAGAGCATTAGGGATTCTTGCATCACTATGGAAACACTTTCCACATGTTTGCCAAAAAATGGTTTTGCCATTGCAAAAAACAAATTCCTCTTGTGAATAGCGTTGAAATGTATTTGTATGGGATAAACAATCACAACCGAGAACCCAAAAGATGTGATTGTTGCTCACAAGATGAGTTTTGTGTGTGACCAACTTTCACAGAATTCCAGAAAGAAACATTCTCATGTGAGGATCGAATTCACAACTTGTACTTTCAAGTTTTACTAAACTTGAGAAAGCAGTGTATCGGAGGAAGCTGAGAAAATCCACAAATCACATGTTGCAAAGGTCTTCTAGTATTGGATTTGTCAACTCTATTTCTACCTTTGTTTTTTTATATGACGAATAACCCTTGTTGAAGCAAGAAAACCCCTGAGTGGAGCCCCACAACTACCCTGCCTTATGCAACTCACCTCTAAAAGCTACGGACACACTCGTGCACCAACAGGGTTTGATCCAGTGCCTTCATCTCAGTACCCTCACAACTAAGGGTGTCAACGGATTCATGTGGAACTAGATCCAAACCTGACATGGGATGATGGTACTGGGTCTAATCAGACCCACCATAAGAGAAACCATACCCAGATCCTATAAAGATTACGTGAACCAGACAGGGACTATACCTAGTAAAATAATATGTTTTATCATTATTAAATTGAAAAATTGCAGATCTTAAATGGAACACGGGTCAGACCCTGGTCTGATATGAAATTTCACAAATTATACCTGGCTCCATATATTAATCGGACCCTTTGGGTCCAACCTGAATTCTAGTTGGGCCTTCTTATTTATCACCAAACCCTGACCTTATAGTGTTTGATATGGATTGGGTCCAGGTCAAAACCCACCAATTGATAACCCTGCTCACTACCACCCTGCTGGTCGCGCGGGCGACCCTACAGTGACCCCCGCTGTGGTACAAGGCACCTCCAAGGCTCCAATTCAATTGCTCCCAAAGAAAGCCTAATCAATGTGTCCACATCCAACCATTTGCAATTTAGCCTGACCCATTCTTTCTGGATCCAGTTAGATTTCAGTCAATGTATTTATCACGTAGACCTCAGCAAGCCAACTATATCGTATCACCTTCATCGGAATGGACAAACCAAACAGAAGGAAACTAAGGTTTTTAAAGGTTATCAACTTATAATTGAGAATCCATCTTGGCATCTTGATGCTTGGTCCTTAGAATAATGCTGTCCCGTGCTCAAGAAGGTGGGAATCTTGAGTAGTTGATCCATAAATTATTTCTGACAAATGTTTGGGAGGAGCCAACCCCACTGTTTTAAGATTTCTAAAAAACTGAGAGGTCACAATTAAACGACACAAGTTGCCCACAAGGGCTGCTACCTCATCTGCTAATAGGGGTGGCAATCGGGTCGGGTTGGCGGGTTGACGTGTCAGCATACCTCAACCGAACCCGACCCGTTTATTAAACGGGTCGGCTGTGGCAAACATGAACCCGACCCGTTTAATAAACGGGTAACCCGACACGACCCGCCAACCCATTTAATAAATGGGTTGGGTCGGGTAAACGGGTTTTCAGGTTCGCGAGTCAGGTTGGCGGGTTGACGGATCGGGTTGACGGGTCAGGTTGGCGGGTCGGCGGGTCAGGTTGGCGGGTCGACCCACCCGCCTAACCTGTTTATTAAACGGGTCAGGCGGGTTGGCATACCCCTAACACGAACCCGACCCGTTTAATAAACTGGTTAGGCGGGTCGACCCGTTTATTAAACGGGTTCATTTTTTCCAAACCCGAACCCGCCTAAGAGGCGGGTTGGCAGGTCGTGTCAGGTTTTGCCACCCCTATCTGCTAAGGGCTACTTGTGAATGTTTTACCAAGTTGACAGGACGTCCCTTGCTGCAAGGTCGATCTGGGTGTAAAGGGAGAACCTTAAGGATTTTACCAATCAGAGGCCAGCCAATGTGCTGTCAGTAATGAGGGGTTGTTTCCTTGAATTATATGAAGAAAAAAAAGACACAAGTTTCACAATTTATCGAGCCTACCACCTGGCGAAGTCTGTTAAATCTTATGAAGATCCCATGACATTAGGCAAATGTTAGGAGCTTATTAAGACTTTGTTTTTTTTTTAAAAGGCAAGCTGGGGTTGGGGTTAGGCAGAACCCTACCAGTTATACAACTATAGCATTGGGTTTTGAACCTGCAACGTCCCAATGCAAGGTGACGTTCACTAGCTGCTCCTACCAAACAAGTGGAGCTTCCCGATGGTGAGCTTATGAAGACTTGATCGACTCAAACCAAGCCAACCTAGCCATTATCAATTAGTACACTAGCTTACAAGGGTTCCATACACTCGACTAGGTGGGTTGTCTTCAGGCTTCTAAGTTGAATGAGGTGAGAGTTTAATACCTGGTGTGCAAGGCTAAGCCAAATGTGAAACTATCCCCAATGGGCAGGAGAGTACTCGCAGAGTCTTACACTGCAGATATCGACTCAGCTCAACGGTCAACCTGACACCTCTTAGCCTGTAGCAAGATGCCCAAAAAAGCAGAAGTTCCTCCACCCTGAATCAAATTAAAACAAAAAAAATAAGAACTCAGTACATCGAGTAACCAAGGTTTTTTTTTTCACAGAGAAAGCTGGGGTTAGGCAGACCCCTACCAGTTATACAATCATAATAGGTTCAAACTTGCAACGTCCCAACACAAGGTGACGTGCACTAACTGCTCCTGCCAGACAAGCGAAGCCCCCGTTGGTTGAGTGACCAAGTTTATACAAGAGCTAAGTGAAGAAACCAACATTGACTTTTAGGTAAAAGTTGAGATAATCCTGGAACCTCGCCGCATTCATCGGATTATGACAATTTTTTTTTTACAGATTTGACAATATAACCTTAATCTGATCTGTGCCATAATTAATTTATTAGTCTTCCATTTATAGCAGCACACTAATATTCAACTACTCATGTACCATCAAGTCAGAAATTGACCACCACACATACCCAACCACCAGGAACCATCAAAGTTATGGTTTAAGTCTTTGCTGCCCAACATACTTTATTATAAGAAAGCTGTTTGTCATGTGCAACCATGCCCTAACTATATCATAGCCAGCTGCTTGTTTGGAGAAAGGACCCAGATAACCTCCACGCAAAGCAAAGTCTCCTCAGTACCATAAAACAGTTGAAATTGGACTATCATTACAAATTCTGAATCCACAATTGGATCAAGTTTCAGTGTCCAAATTTAACCAACATAGGGCTAAAGATCCATAGTCATGCAACTTGTTTGATCAATAAAGAAAAACACCATTAACTTGTTACTAGAATCCTTTTGGGAAATGAAAAGGTGCTCTTTCTAACACCCTAACCAAAATACTCAGCCCCTGATCCAAGCTGTCTCCGGCAACAACAGGACTTCAATTACTGGGAATGATGGCGCCCTCACATCTAAGTGAACTCAATTCCCTTGGTTTCATGCTTCATCAAACCAAAACCTGGCAGAAAAGCCATAGGCATATTGTAGCCATCCAGAACCCTAATTGAAACCCTAGTCCAACCATCATTACGCTTAGAGGTGCAGGGCAGGAGGTAAAATCCAGAGGTTATATTAGCCACAGGGCCATCAGAGATCCATAAGGCAGTAGACTGAGAATGTTTGTGTAGACACCTGGTCACTTCCCCTTTGGTGCAGTCAGCCTCACTTAGAAGGCAAGGTTGTCTCAGGCTCTCAGCACTGAAGAAGACCCTGCTGGGTTAGCTCGTGGGCCCAACAAAAGCACCTCCTTCGACCATGTTCTGACATTAAGATCCCTCTATGGCATGTCCCATACAGCTGTCACATACTGAATGGCAAGAGAAATTCTTAACACTTGAAGCACTAACACACTTGGATATTGGCTCTGATACCATTTTCAGCCACTCATGGTAAGCAACCACAATGGTATAAAGCTCTAATATCATCTTTCACGGGCATAATGTCACAACCCACTCGGCGTCTGGAAGCACAGCCTGAACAAGCATTAGAGCCCGTGCTGCGAGAAGGAAACCGAGGTTTCCGCATAAACGCACACAACCCCATGATTTTCCACAGTGCCCAATGCAGAAACATAAAAACTCAAGTTCCGCGGAAGAACGCTCCACCACAGTAGGTGCCACGGAGCTCTCTTCCACTGCATGCAAACAGACCCTTGAAGCAAGCCGATGTCTCAAAATAGCAGAAGATTTGGGGCACCCGAAGGGTAGAAGCCATGCTTTTCCCCTCAATTCTGATGAACACCTAACTAACTTTTGCAAACTAAGCTAACAGAGTCCAGATTATTGAGATAGACCAGGTGCAATAACAAAACCAGGATTTTCCCTAAACTATTAAAAGTTAACAATGACAAAACCAGGTTTTCAATGAACAATAATTTTGTGCAAATCATTTCAACGTGTCAATGCCACCCTTAGTCAAGCTATTTTTCCTCTTATTTCCGGTCTTGACGTGTCCTCCAGCCACTGTCCGGAAAATAGAGCAAAGGCATCAACAGTCCAGCCATTTCTTGGTCGGGTAAGCTAGCTGAAGAAACGGCCTATCATTCTCCTCACAAAAAGATATTAGTTTTGGCTGTCCCATTGGGCCGAACCAGCCGGTCATCATTATTTTTCGTTTCTTTTTTAAGTTTTGAAAACCCAAAACCAGAATTTTC
This sequence comes from Nuphar pumila, assembly GCF_984573655.1. NCBI lineage: Eukaryota > Viridiplantae > Streptophyta > Magnoliopsida > Nymphaeales > Nymphaeaceae > Nuphar > Nuphar pumila. Next base: position 17,717,869 of record NC_143265.1, on the reverse strand, counting down.
AGGTTGAGTCATCCAAAAACCATCAAAACTTGACTTTGCCTCCTGTCATCCAAACAGGTGGTTAGGCATTACGTTCTTCCCCATCAATTGTTGGCACAAGAAAAAAATCATATTTTGAACGAAATAAAGTTGATAACAAACCAAAGCAGTAACATAGTGCGGTAAAAGCAAAACCATATCGAAAACTCAGTGCAGTACTAAAACAGGAAAATTCACTATGTACCCATACCAGGTACTCCACAATTGGCAAAGAAAACCCTAACAATAAAAATAACCTCCGAAGTATACGCAGTGCAAACCACTATTCCCATGGATCATAACCAAAATTTTCAAAACTTATCCGATAATGCCATCAGCGCAACCTCCTCGCTTCACGTTCAGACTCGAGCAAAGTAAGTATGTCACCTTCTCTGACCGGTCCTTTGACATTCCTCATGATAAGCCGGTTCTGGTCATCTAGAAACTTGACTCTTACCTGAGTCACCTGACCTCTTGACCCAGTTCTTCCCATCACTTTGACCACAACTGCAAGCTTTGCTTGGGCATCCATCTCGTATGCTGAAAACAAGTATATGGCAGAATCAATAAACAATAATAGAAGACCACAAAATCATGCAACATCTAACACACAATTCAAAAGTTACCCCAAGCTCTGTCACTGATATCGGCGATATTTTCACAATATCATGATTATATTATAGGTAAAATATCGCCAATTTGATAATATCACGATATTCTCGTGATAATATCAATTATTTTTACAGTTTTTATATATTTTTTACATCTTAGATATATTTTTCATCTTTATTTTACATTTTTTACTTATTTCTTTTATTATATATATTTTATTGTCTAAACATGATGTTTTCTTAATTTTTTATTTATATATATATTTTTAAAATTCTTAAGCCCCAAAATTTTCCTGAAATTTATCATCAAACCTATAATATCACGAGAAGCAGCTTCGCTCACATATAACTGATACTGATTTGTGACTATGATCCCAAGTACTTCTGATCTCTACCACAAGGACGCTCCACTTTTACAATCGTACTGTATCCCCTCGTATGTTATGTCTAGTGGGAAACTTCACCAAAATGACCGTATCCACGTGATGTAGCTTCTGCTTTCCAATTCACATATGTTGGCTCTCATGAACGGTAAATTTGATCAATTGTGAGCACTATCTAACTAAAAAGAATATATGGAGTCAAATAATGCCCAAACATGAAAAAGCTACCTCTTTACTCAAGGTGTCGCCAAGAAAGGGCATCAATGTTCATTTTTTGGGGAAACAAAACTGTCAACATGCCACTTCTTTTTTAGCTTTTTTTTCTAATCTAACTCCACTATATTAACCTGAAGCTAAGGACTCAATAAATCTACAAAAAAGAATCCTTCATACCTAGTCGGACAACCTATGTGATTGATGTTTCCTTTGTTCTGTATCTTTATAACGTAATGCTGTGCATAGGTGATGAACAAGCTGTCCCAAGAACATACCTCTATTATGTATTTATCTTTTGGCTTGGCAATGAAAAATTTTCAATGGATAGAAGAAAATGTGCCCCCATATGTATTTTACAAGTAGAGAATGAATTATTAACTCAAAAACAAAATTCAAAGTTACTTACCAAAGCATTTACATCTTACTATTCTTTTTGCTGGTGCGTTTGCATTATTCATTGACATGATTGTTATAACTCATAGCTACATTATTGGCATTAATACTTCCCTATAAACCAAACTTAATGAAACAAAAAGCAGATACTTTCTAAGATGATTTTCCAACAAAATTGCTTATTTATTTTTTCTTAATTTATTATTTGCTTTGCTCAAACCTTATTATTTCCATAAGTTTATAACTTTTAACCATTTTTAGGAAAATCATTGCAAATCTAAGATACACACGTTTAACTTAGAATGCCTTCAAGCACAGCATGATCGACAGTTTATCTTGAGCTATGCAACCACACATTTTTTTGCATATGCATGAATGAGTCTGGAATCAAGTTATGGCCAGCCATCTATAAGATATACTAACAAGTCAATGACAGCCAACCCAAAATTGGAACTTGGAACCAACTCAATGGCTTAGCTCATCTTAAGATGTGTGAAGCCAATAGTGCAAGAATATGAAGATCAACTCCCAATCTTTTCTACCATAGACTAGCCACTGAACAAGTACATACATTTGTCACTTGCTAGTTTTATATTAAGTCCTCAAGGAACAGGCAAAAGTCAACTATCAAACATTGGCATTGGCATCCTCTGCCAAACAACTAGCAATAGGAACTAACTCACCAAAAAAACACATCAAGCAAAACACTACTGTCAATGGTCAACCTATAAGTAATGAAAATTTAGTTCACTTGCATAGGGAATACTATATGAATTTCACAAATGTTTTTTTAACCTAGATCTTGGCATACACAATTGTTGAAAATATAGGGATGAGATATGCAAGAAATTACCAGAATAAAAAACTGCTCATATGAGATTGGGTCAACAAGAGAGACTGCCTCTTTTAGATATTTTCCCAGATATAAACTTCAAGAAAGAAAGCTATTATATACTCTGATGCGGTGTCCGGATGCAAACATTAATCCAGAAAAAGGGGCATGCTCATATGTTGCATTGTTGTGCATAATACATCCTAGCTGATATTTTTTCAGACAAGTGGATGCATCCAACGCCCCCAGAAGGTACAAAATTCCCAATTCAAAGTAAGAAAATAACAGGATCACCTGAATGTTTCCCAGCACTTAACATACACCTCACTCTCAATGTTAGCGTAAGAAGTCAACACGCTATTGCTTTCCCTAACAAAGCCCTGGAACTTGGTGATATACTTAAAAGAATTAATTAAGGTTGAATATTTCAGGGCATAAAAATTGTGGTGCTAACCATCTCAAATTCATTATGTAAGTTCACTTTATGATAAATAACCCTATACCACCTTCAACGTGGTCACGATAACAACATACAAATTACAATAGAGGATGAGTTAACCACTTCGAGTACATAGAACGTAACATAAAACCTAGTGACCAGTGTTGATTAAAAGTGTCTCAAGGCACCAAAAGCACACCTTGAAGCAAACATGTAGGCTTCGTTGCCTCAAGGCAGATGAATAAAGCGCAATACAGGGTGAGGCCCGCACCTCATAAGCCTCGAGGTGCACTTTTTCCTGAGGCATCCCTCAAGCTTGAGGCACACGCCTCACAAATAAGTGGTCAAGAGGGGGATTTGTCCCCCATTTGACCTTTCCTTTTCTTCTTTTTATCTTTTCTTTCTTCCTTTCTTTCTTCTTCGTTCTTTTCTTCTCCTTATGTCATGCACATACTCTTCTTCTTTCTTTTTTTTTTACTTTCTTGTATCCAATTAATTGAATTTGGTTCGAATTAAATCCAAACCAAATATCAGCCATTATGTTGGTGCTCTATTATAAGCATTTCTATGATTAGTGAAATTCATATTTGATTTGTTTTTAGCTTTTTCCTGTTTAATTCCTTGACAAGAAAATGACATATCTGGATGCCCATGGTTCTTATAGATAGGTACTAAAATAAGTTGTTGGATTACTATTTGTTGTTCTCTTTTTCTTTGGTTAGCTGATACAACTGTTAGATCATACAAGTTATTGGCTATTGCATTATAATTATAGATTAAATTCATTTTGTAATTTATTTTATATTCTCTAATTGTTACTCATTATTGTTTCACAAGTAATGCATTGTTTTTTAATTTTTTATTTTAACACAATTTTTATTTTTAATATTTTGTGTGAAGCTTATGTTTTATGCATTGCTTCATAGGTGGTTATTGCACCTCGCTACGCCTCAAAGCTTTTGACAACATTGCCAGTGACACAGTGCACAGAAAAGGCCATAGTAATGCAAAAGCACTTTAATCAAGCACTTGGACTTGCTTGAACCCATTAACAGTTTTCCAAAGGAGAAACAATTAAGAATGGATAAAATGGACAAAATGAGATTCATTTTGAATTCCATGTTTTCATCTCAAGGTGCCTTTTTGACCATGACTTAGTGTTTTTTCATAGAGCCAGACTTAGTGTTTTTTCATAGAGACAGGATATAGGACCCAATCGCATCAGGACCCAAACGCCCCTCAATTAAAATGAATCATCTTTGACATATCGTCATCCATTTTTTTAAGCATCTAATCATTAACCCAACCTATTAATTTTTGTGCATTGTGAAAAATATCTTTGTTGAGAATTTGTATTCTTGATATCACAACGAGATTTTTTTTACACAAAAAAAATACATTAGCACATGCATCCATGATGAAATACTATATCTTCTTCAACTTGTTCAACATTCAGCAATGTTACCTTAACAAAGAATTAACACCATGCAATGATACATGATAGAAAGATCCTATTAATGTGCACAACCATTTCTAATCTTCAAGAATACCCTAGAGGAAGGAACCTGGCCACAGAAAACCTCTATGAAATAGCATTACCTAATACCGAATTGCATTTCATGCCACTAGCCCTACAAAGTGGATGAAATTTTCCTCATATTTCAGGTTATTTAACATGGAATCCTTTATTTAAATTTCAAAAAACTATTGGTATTTCAGAAGATTTCCCGAGCTCAGAGATGAAACTAAAAGCAACAGCCCTTTGCTCTTTCTCACTCATGGTATTTAATTTCCACTGTTGAATAGCAGATGAAATTAATACATTATCTATGTTTGGCAAAGAAAATCATGGTTTGCACCCAGCTTGCTTCAATACTTTTCACTTGCCAAGGAAAGAATTTGACCTCTTTGTTCCTACAACTACAATAACCACAATCAAATCATGTCCTTTCTCTTTGCAGATGATACTCGAACTAGAGTAAACAAATCGTAATCAAAACACAATCCCAACACAGTAAACCTGGAAAATACTTTCCAAGGTTTTTGTGGTATCAAACTACATTCAGTATTATTAGTCATAGTTAACAATGATTGTCATATTAACAGGATCAAGAAACTAATAATATCCTCCTATAATTGGCATTGCTACATTGTATTTCTCCTCTAAATGCACCAATCCCCTTTCCATAATGGGGTACCCAAAAAATAGATGAAGCAACCAAATTAACATGCCGCGTTGATGCAACCTTGTCTAGAGATTCAAAGTAATCGCGTATTACGTATCGAATAAGGTGCATCCAAACACCCTTGAACAGATCCATAACTTAATGAAGTCGCTCCATCCATGGTTAATTCTCAACTAAGCGAGTTTGACTCTGTAAACCCTAAGGCCTAAACCTAAAATATATTTCCCCAAAATAAGTCCCTCAAACTGGCATACAGAACAAAATATCTCGAAATATCAAAAAGTAAACCTAACGATCAACATAGACAAGCAAAGAACCAGAAAGCGACGTACACCATAAACCCTAAACCCTGATTACAAGAGAACAAAAAAAGAGATACAACCAAAACCAAATTCTAATATAAAAGAAACAAATTTAGAGAGGCGGATGGAGAGGTAGGGAGATCCTTCGGCGGGGATTACCTCAGACTTTGACCGGAAATTAGCTCAGATCACCAGAAAATTAACGTTCCCTCAGCGGAGACGGCGAACTCTTCCACTTCCCAAAGAGAAACCCTAACCCTAATCTGAGGTGGCGCGTTCCGCTTCCGTTTTATAGTCACAGAGGGTGCCAACATAAAATTATTTTTACCACAAATAGCCTCGCAAGTGTGGGTTAATGACGAAAATTACTTATTAAAATGACAGATATATCCGCAGTTAATTTCCAAAATGACACAAATTTGGGGCCCAACCTTTGTAAATTGGAAGGTGGCAAAAGGGAGAATATGTTTTCACTTACCATTTATTTCAGAAATGACTCAAGGATGTAAACGGGCCGGACTCGGGTCGGATTTAGGAAATACCGGATCCGACCTAATTGAATCTGACCTAATCGGCCTCGGGGTCGGATTGGATCAGCTGAAACCAAATCCCGATCCAACTAACTTAAAATCTGACATTTTACACTATTCAGATTCAAAGTTTAGTCAGATAAGAATTCTAGTCAGACTCGGATTCATATGCAAAAGTCAATAATGGGTCTGGACCCGACTTTGTCTGCCCGTATCCAACTAATTGAATTTTGATTCTGGGTCAGATGTTGGATAATATCCACCGCAGACAATCCTAAATGAGATGAAAGTATTGGGAAACAGTTAGGATCCATTCTTTCAGCATGAATCGGACCCGCATTTACAAAAAATGGACCAAGATAATAAGGCTTATGCTAGATTGCCTTGTGGTTGGATCGTGTCAGGTGGGACGGTGTGTTCAAGGTGGAAACGGGTTGAACTTCGATCAGAACCAACACACTTGCATGTCTTGAGAGCATGTTTGATACATGGGACACACCCGTGCAGGGACAGACCAGTCCCTGCATGGTGTCCAGGACAGGATAAAGTGCATCCTATGCTATGCCCCCCAAGGGTGCGATTGGCAAGTCCAGGACAAACACCACACGTTCTTCAGGCATGACGTTTGACCTGTGATGCAGTCTCAGCTAGGGCTGGTAAACGAACAGAGCAGCTCGTGACTCAGCTCGGCTCATCATGAACTCGTTCATGATCAGTTTGTATAGTTGGCAAAACCGAGCCACGAGCATCTCGTTTAGCTTAAACAAGTCGAGCCCGAACATAAGGTGTTCATCTCGGCTTTGTGTTTATGCTCAACTCATCTCGATAGTGCTCGTATATATATATATATATATATATATATATATATATATATATATATATATATATATATATATATATATATATATATATATATATATATATATATGAAGAGTATATATTTTAAGTAATATATAAAAGGAAAAATGCATAAAATATATATAAAAAGAAGGATGAATAAAAAATATAAATATAAAATATAGACTATTAAGTGTAATTTATAAAAAGTTATATATATTTTCAAGTATAATATATAAAAATGCATATACTATGTATAAATAACATGAAATGTTTTTATGAAAATGGGTCAAATTTGGGTGTACAAATATTAAAACCCATGACTCTTTATTAAATCTTTTAGGAGTAAATTGCAAAATGCTATCCAAATAGTCAATTATTTATAAAAAAAGATTTAACTGTATCGTTTTGGTATGATTCATGGTGTTGAATGTCCCTCTAAAATCGATTTCCACTACTTTTTGTGTTAGCTAATAACTAAGAAAATAAGGTAGAGTAATTTCAGGGCATGTTCGTAATTCCTTGTGAAAGTGTGGCCTTGATTATATGGCCTTGCATAACTTTTTAATGATATTCTTGGATAATCAAATATGGCCTTAATTATATTCATAAACTGTTATTTTGGTATTGCATGCAAGTATGATTTATGCAAGATCTTATCTTGGTTTTACTAGTTTTGGTTGCAAGATGAGTTCATCTAGAAACTTATATAAGTTGTGTCAATTTAGATACGAGAAAAAATCTCAACCTCAGAACTTTGGAATGCAAAAGTTAGGAATTGAGTTGGTTTTAGCTTGTGATTGGGTCCACTAAGCAAGGCCATGCACAACCTCTAGGGTTCTCTAATTAGTTACAAGTTTGATTTCCCCTATTCCATTTCAAGGTTTTCCGGGTTGCATCTCAGATCACTAGTCACACATTGGGTTGACACATTGGGTTGCAAATGTAGCAGATATTTGGATATTTGATCTGGAACCAACATGTATGGTTTCATATTTAAATCTTTTAACTAAGATTTCTATGTGCACTTAAATTGGTTTCAAATTTGGTTAATCAGATTATTTTTGGATTCATATAAGTGACTTAAGTTGAATTAATTTGAATTGGAATCAAAATATGATTCAAATGCATTTTTTACATGTAGAGTTTGCTTTTAATATGTTCTTATAGGTGTTTTTTATTTTTTTTTCACCGGATCAAATTGCCATATATGTTTCATAGAAAATTATTATACTATCCTTGAAATTTGGTACATTCTTGTAAATACCTACTAATTTGCCAAAATTCTATGCCTACCCAAAAATGTTGATTCTTGAGTTTTTAGGATGATTTTACCCTTCGTAGGCATTTTATATAGACCTCTGACATTTACACCAATATGATGTGAAACTCTGATAGAGTTGAACCTGCATAGCGAATTCACATTTTTACGAGGTATAAGCACGAATGTCAGGAGGTCTGCAGAAATTATGTGTGCATCTCCCCTCAGAGGTTCACAACATGTTCATGCAGGGTTCTTGACATTCACATGTAAATCCTGCGAACATCCAAAATATTCAAACCATTGAAGGGGTAGCGAGGTTCACAAGTCAAATTTCCTTTCTATTTATATGGATCTTCACCTTATTTTAATTAGAATCTCCTTATTTAATTTTAATACCCTTCTTTAATTCAAACATGTTGGACATTCATTAGATATTTGTGTAATTGTCTAGGGTTCCAAGCAAATCTGCTCATGATTTTTATTCCCTCCTCTCTTCTTTTCAAGTTTTTCGAAGTGTCAAGAGTAGTTCGATGACAGGGCTGCATGTCTTGTCGCATGTCTCTCAAGGGTCATTTCTCTATGAAACAAAAATACTATATGATGTATATTGTTTTGTATTCTGGCAAGTCTCTTTATCAAGAGTCAGAATAAGTATGGATTGCTTTATTCTCTTTGCCTATCCCTAGTTATCCACCCTCCATTGGTCTCCCTTACTCTCCGCTCTTTGTTGATCACCTTGTTTGTCACCTCGACAATGGATTCCATCCCTTCCCATTTCCGCTCAAGGTTAAGATATGGCCCCCACTCACAACCATCCATGAATGTCCTACGCTTTGGGTGATTGTGTGGTTATCAACATCTCAGTGTGATATCATGCTAAGAGCAAGAGGGACCACTAGTTTTGAATAATTGGTCATTCTTCATCAACTTTCTTGGACGATAAAGTTCTTAAGAGAGCCTTCAACTACAGGGGAATTGATGCAACTTTTCCAATAAAGTATTTTAAAACAATGTTTTCAATAAAATATTTATGCAAAATGTGCATCAAATAATAAAAATGGGTTCACACTAGTGGTGAAGTCCAGGTCAAACTCAGGGAACGGGAAAAATACTTTGTATTCCACATATAACTAAGCTACTCTTTATTGCATTGAAAATAAAAAATAATTAACTAACTAAATAAGAGTACGCCCCCTACAAAGGGCTTAAACAAATAAAAATAAAGTGCCTTATTACAAACCCAAATTGAATTAATAAAATAAATCCTAATCTAAAAGAAATAGAAAAAGTATGTAGTGCTTGTCCCTTCCTTGAGCTTTGGTTTTCTTATTTCTTTACTTGTTTATGCTCTTTAAGGGGCTTTCTGAGGGGACCTTTTAGGGACCTCAGAGGGCTCTTCATGGGTACTTTCGAGGGCTCACCTAAACAATTTTCTGCAAGAATCAAAAGACGAAACACAAAACAAAATACAAAAACTCACAGAAATTCAAGGATAGTTTCAACTCAAAATCACAAAAACGTGAATTAAACTAACATGAAATAAACTCATAACATGTAACTAACCCTACACTAAAAGACAAAATAACAAAACAAACTAACTACAAATCAAGAAACTAATGTGTAACAAGCTAATGATTAACTAATTCAAGAACCCAATTACTAACAAATTAACTAAAAGACAAAACTAAAAAAAACAACTAAATTAATTTTAACAACCTATATGTTGTACTGATTTTCATAATTAAACTATAACAAATAACAAACAAGAACAATAAAAACTCACCTATGCTAATTGAATAAAAACAACTAAGCTAATAACTAACAGTTAACAAAACGTGAACTACCCACTAGTCATATTTAATCTAATGAATTAGTAATAATCTATGCTATATTAAAATCTGATTCTAATCTAAAATTAAACTAACTCAAACAAAATAAATTATCTAATGAAATAACTACGCTAAGCTGCAGCTAACATGATTAAAAGAAAGCAATATTACCCACTCTAAAAAAACAATATTGGAAGTAAAGCGAAGAAACTCGGCTATGACATGCAATGACTAATCAAAATTGTAGATTTGAATAAATAAGCTAAGTACCCTTAACATGAATAAAAAAATATCACAACATACTAAATCAATTGAAAACTGGGTTTACTTACAATCGTGAAAAGCAATGTCAACTATGTTAATTAAGACCGAAAGAACATGTAAATCGGCTAAACAAAAATTTATTTTTAAATTAATCTAAGCAATGCTAAAAACTGCTGGAACTAAATAAATTACCTGTCTACTAAACAAAATGGCAGAGATCAATGCTAAGTTATGTGGCTGAACCTAAAAAAAATGCTACCCTATATTTGACCGTTTTTACCTAATCAAGTAAGTAATTTAACTACCAAAAAAAAAACTAATCTGATATTTTGATGAAAGCTTAATGGTTTGTAGTGACCAGAAAATAACTAAGTCAGACTTAAACTTAAACACAGAAAATGAGATCTACTTGACGTCATCTAAAAAAAAAATCAGAAAAACTATATAAGAAATGCTAAATCATCTAATAGTAAAAAGACTATTCACGTGATCTATAAGACACCAAATATTAAATAAAATATGATGCAGACTAACTCGAACCTAGATATAACCTAAAAACTAATTGAAAATCAAGAAAATACCAAAAAATGCTATGTGCAAACTATCGATTTGATTAAACTATGATTATTCTAGGCATAATCAAGAAAAAATGACTAATCTAGATTAAGCAATATATATATATATATATATATATATATATATATATATATATATATATATATATTATTTTTCAGATGCTAAATTTAAACTAATCTAAACTAAGTGATATTAAAACTATGGTAAAACAAGGGAAAAGAAGCAAATTGTATGATCTACTTTCGACGGATGGGTTGAGAAGAAGAAGGTGGTCTTTCCATTACAATCATATGCAACTCCAATATCTCTTTGACGATGAGGACAAGAAACATTGACGACGATGGGGTTTAGAATAAAGAATGAGAAAGAAAAAGAAGAAAAAAACAAGGAAGAGAACCGACTTGAGAAGAGAAAAGGAAAAAATGAGAAGAAAAAAAGGTAGAGAGGAGAGAGAATGGGGGCACAGATCTCAAGAGAAAAAACATGGGTTGCTGCTGAAAAAAATCTATTTATAATAAAAATTAGATCAAAACATGATTTTTTATGAAAGTCTATTTTTTTTTAGAAATTTCAAAACAAGTCTTCCTCAAAAATGTGTTATTCAAAAAAGTTTTTTCCTAAACTAATTAAAATTAGTAACTACTCTCTTAATTCAATTAAACTATAAATTAAAAACTCCTAAATTAAATAAAACACTGAAAAATGTAGGGCAAGCTTTGAAATTGGTGATTTTTTGATATTTTTAATTTCGATACAGTTTCTCAAAACTAATGATAAAAATGGGTTTTAATGCGGTTTTTCTATGAATCATGCATAAAATAAGATGAATAAATTGTAAAATATATGCATAATCAAATTCTCCCATGCTTATTGTTTGCGTGTCCTCAAGCAAACTGAAGCAAAAAGCAAAAATAACAAACTAACCAAGACAAAAGCCTAACTCACTTTCGTAGGGATCACGACTGCATTTAGCATATGCAACAAGCCCTTAAAACCCCTGGGTTACCTCAGTGGACGAGTAAGGTCTCGTGAGGGTTTGCAATGATGCTACCTACAAACATCTTTGTCATGTATGCATAAAGATTTTAATTTAAGAATCATTAGGCAGTTAAGGAGTTTGTTTTTACAAATATTTCATGCCATTACACTTTCAAAACATAATTAGAGTCTTTTACAAGCCACCACATAATAAACTTTTTTCTTCTACTTTTCTAAATATCACAATCATTTATGCTTTATTATCAGGAAATCAAATATATACATGTTATTTTTTATTTATCCTCGCTCATATGTTTTCTACATAGGTTTTCTCAATATTTATTCTTAAGCAATGAACTTTTTTTTTTATGCTCTTTCTTTTCTTTTCTTTTAAAAATTGTTATACTTTTTTTCTTTCTTTTTGGTGAGCACTATTTCAAATTTTCAGTTTTCGTGACCCGTGTAACGAGCTTTGGGTCAATGACTCCTAGGCCAGACGACCTTAGGGCACCAGATACAAAGTATCCCTCGAACTTAATTGCTTGAGTCACTAGACCTTCAATTTTCATAGTTTACCTATAGTTTACTTCTTGTCATGTACAATGCCAACATCTATTAGGCTCTCTATAAAGTCCATGTAACGGGCTTTCAGGCCAGTGGCTTTCAAACCATATGGCTTTAGGGCACCAGGTATAAACACCCCTCAGGCTCTACTTGCTCGAATAAAATAGGCTACGGATATCAACTTAGATAGAGAAGTGACTTCCTTTGTTATCCTTTTTGACATGAGAATCAAATACTTCAACTTGTGTCTAAGCCCAGCTACTGAAGAATACAAAAAGACCACACAACTAAATGTATGCTCTTTTTCACTTTTGAGCTCTTATTTTCAATATTGTTCATTTGCTTAGTTTTTAAAAATAAATTATGCATATTCATACTTGTGATTCAAAATAAACTCCAACATGCATCTATTACCATTTATTTGGAATCCACATAAATAACCATGTTTTTCTATATTAGTGTCAACAAAAAATTATTCATGGGCTTTTTTTTTTTAAAAAACATTAGATTATATAAAACATTCATATAAGGTCAAACTCATTCCTTAAAAGCCCAATTTTTATGAGTTTTCATCAATGTGCACGTACAAAGATAGAAAAAGATTTAAGTGTGCAAACTACACCCCCCCCCATGATTGAATGACACTGTCCTCAATGGCACTCACCCATGCTTGCATGAAACTATATGAATGCACATGAGAAATAAAAAATATAGGAGGAAAGTAGTAGAAGTCACCTGATCTACACTGTAGAATCTTACCTAATGTTGCATTGTACTAGCTTTGAAGAGATTCCACCTATCTCAATGTATATGACTCATAAAAATGCACAACATATAATGCATACATGATCAATCATTCATACTCATGAACAAGGAAATAAACAAACACATCCTAAGAAAACTACGAAAGAACCAAAATTCTAATCGTAAAAATACAACATACAAATCCTGTGTACTGCCTCGCTCATTAATGAGGTCAATGACCTCGATGTCCTGAATAACTACAACATCAGAAATGTAGGGCTTCAGTCATTGCTCATTGACCTTAAAAATGTTGCCCGTTCGAGGGTCCAAAATCTCAATAGCACCATGCGGAAAACTAACCTATGCTAATTGAATAAAAACAAGCTAATAACTAACAATTAACAAAACGTGAACTACCCACTAGTCATATCTAATCTAATGAATTAGTAATAATCTATGCTATATTAAAATCTGATTCTAATCTAAAATTAAACTAACTCAAACAAAATAAATTATCTAATGAAATAACTATGCTAAGTTGCAGCTAACATGATTAAAAGAAAGCAATATTACCGACTCTAAAAAAAACAATATTGGAAGTAAAGAGAAGAAACTTGGCTATGACATCTAATGACTAATCAAAATTGTAGATTTGAATAAATAAGCTAAGTATCCTTAACATGAATAAAAAAAAATATCACAACATACTAAATCAATTGAAAACTGGGTTTACTTACAACCGTGAAAAGCAATGTCAACTATGTTAATTAAGTAAGATCGAAAGAACATATAAATCGGCTAAACAAAAATTTATTTTTAAATTAATCTAAGCAATGCTAAAAACTGCTGGAACTAAATAAATTACCTGTCTATTAAAAAAAATGGCAGAGATCAATGCTAAGTTATGTGGCTGAACCTAAAAAAAATGCTACCCTATATTTGACCGTTTTTACTTAATCAAGTAAGTAATTTAACTAACAAAAAAAAAACTAATATGATATTTTGATGAAAGCTTAATGGTATGTAGTGACCAGCAAATAACTAACTCAGACTTAAACTTAAACACAGAAAATGAGATCTACTTGACGTCATCTAAAAAAAAAATCAGAAAAACTATGTAAGAAATGCTAAATCGTCTAATAGTAAAAAGACTATTCACGTGATCTATAAGACACCAAATATTAAAAAAATATGATGCAGACTAACTCTAACCTAGATCTATCCTAAAAACTAATTGAAAATCAAGAAAATACCAGAAAACGCTATGTGCAAACTATCGATTTGATTAAACTACGGTTATCCTAGGCACAATCAAGAAAAAATGGCTAATCTAGATTAAGCAATATATATATATATATATATATATATATATATATATATATATTTCAGATGCTAAATTTAAACTAATCTAAACTAAGCAAAATTAAAACTACGGTGAAACAGGAGAGAAGATGCAAACCATATGATATGCTTTCGATGGATGGGTTAAGAAGAAGAAGGTGGTCTTTCTGTTGCAATCATACGTAGCTCCAATATCTCTCTGAAAATGAGTGCAAGAAACACCGACGACGACGGAGTTTAGAAGAAAGAACAAGGAAGAAAAAGAAGAAAGAAGAGTGGGGAAGAGAACCGACTTGAGAAGAGAAAAGATAAAAAGGAGAAGAAGAAGAGGTAGAGAGGAGAGAGAAGAAGGGGGCAGATATCAAGAGGAAAAACATGGGCTACTGCTAAAAAATTTCTATTTATACTAAAAATTAGGTCAAAACATGATTTTCTATGAAAGTCTAAAAATTTTCAGAAATTCCAAACAAGTCTTCCTCAAAAATGTGTTTTTCAAAAGAGTTTTTTCTTAAACTAATTAAAATTAGTAACTACTCTCCTAATCTAATTAAACTACAAATTAAAAAACTCCTAAATTAAATAAAACACTAAAAAATGCAAGGCAAGCTTTGAAATTGGCGATTTTATGATATTTTCAATTTCGATACAGTTTTTCAAAACTAGCGATAAAAATGGGTTTTAATGTGATTTTTCTATGAATCGTGCATAAAATAAGATGAATAAATTGTAAAATATATGCATGAACAGGAATAGTGAAGTTTGATTTGCAAGAGGAGAACCCAACAATGGGCGTTATCTATACCTCATTTGAATACCTTGACGACATGCAAAACATGAAGAATAATATGTTCTTGGTCAACATAATTGTCTTTTTATTTAAGGACCGAGTAGAGAAATCTCTCTCCTCCTTGTCTCAGCCTATGTGGATTTGGGTTTGGGTCATTTTCAAGACTGAATATTGGAAAGATGACATCTTCAACCAATTTGGAGTTGTCATCGGTGACTAGTTCCTCCTTCTCGACCGTGATTTTATTGATAAGAAGATTGGTGCTAGGGTATGTTTTGACCTTTAGCCCCCCTTCTATTTCTCTTCCTACAAATTGCAAGCCAAGTTTGAAACTTTGGCCAACATTCGCCTATCGGTATAATCATCAAACCTAGCAGCTAATTTAAGGAGGCACGCCCACAAAAACCAATATCCCCACTCTCAAATCATGATTCGAAAACCAGCAATCAAACTCTAGCTCCCTTCCGCCAAGAGGAGGATATGAATCTTCCATCAGGTCTAACCCTTCCTTTATTCTGCAAGAAAACCTTGGCATTGTTGAATGGTTCAGATAAGATCAGGGAAAGAGACCATTCCACCTCACTACAACAAAAGCAACACTGAGAAAATGAGTTCTCTGATTTAAGTTAGAGGACAAGATTAGACGGACAGTGACGATGTTGACCCAACCATGTATAAGTTATTTCAGAAAATGATGACTAAAATGTTATCTAAATAGGCAGGGGGGGGGGGGGGCTCAGAGAAAGTACCCTCCAAAAAGAAAGTCAAGGGCAAACATATGAAGAAACACATCAAGATTGCCAAGAAAAGGATCCAACACGACAGCTCTTCGGAAGGAGAGGATTTAGTAGAAGAAATATCAGAAGAGGAGTAGGAAATGTTTCTGCAAACTCCTCCACCATTTAAAAAGATTATCCAGATGCCAGAGCCTGAATCTGTTAATCAGTTAAAGGGTCAAACTTCAGTGACCGAGGATCCAATTCAGCAGCAGCTCAAAGAAATGACCTACATGGTCAGAGATTTGCAGGCTTGAGATAAGGGCAAGAGAGTCTAAACCAGCGAAGACTTTTATGATGGCCTGGAAAGGGATAACAGTTTGGAGAATCTCCCCAAGAAATTTATCAAGTTCGATAGTTTTGGTGACCCTAAAGCACATCTCGCCATATTTTTCACTGAGTGTACCAAGTTCAGAAGGGATAATCAGGCTCTCTTTAGGTGCTTCTTTTGCAGTTTGGAGGGTATGACAACCAAATGGTACTTAAAGCACATTAACCCTATCGAGCTGAAAGAATTTGATAAGGTGGTTAACCTCTTTATTGAAAGGTTTCTATTCAATAATGAAGCATTGACGACACTGGACCACCTATGCAACCTGAAGCAAAAGGATAATGAAAAGGCCAAGGACTTCATCTGCAGGTAGAAGGGTACCTATAACAAAATGAGAAACCCGATTTCAGAGGAGCATGTGTGATCGTTGCAAAAAAAATTTCTTTTCCTCTTTCCTTTTCCTTTCCTTTTCCCTTTTCCTTTTTGAGGGGAAAAAGGAAGAAAGAAGAGAAAGAAGGAAAAGGAAATTCGTTGCAAGGTCACACTTGACCTTTATTTAAAAAAGATAGATTTGAAAAATTACTCACCTCCGTTTTGAAATTTTGTTGGAAAAATGGAGAGACGGGATTCGCTCGTTGGTACGAGGTTCAACTGTTCCAGGTGCCTTTACTAGAGGTAATTGAACCAAGGATCGAATCAATGTTTTTTGCTTTGCCTAAATTTGTCTAAGTGATTATTCTAAAATCCTGAATGTACATTGAATCATGCTTGTGCTATGAAAATGCAAAGATGTATGCTTTTGAGAAATGCGTCAATTTTTTTTTGGATTTTTCCAAGTGATTTTGAAACAAGTTTGAAAATATCTTTGAAGAAGTGGTTTAGAAATTGAATTTGGTTTGGAAAATTTTAAATTTGGGCTTGAATCTAAAATAAATTTGAGATATGAAAAAGAAATTTGAAATTTGGGAGTGGAAATCATAATTGAGATCAAAGATTGAAATGGAATTTTGATTTTGAGAGTTTCTGAATTTGAAATTTGAATTGAAAAGGAAGATTTGAAATCAAAAAATGGAATTTTGGTAAAGAATGAATTTGGAACATGAAAGATTGAATTTTGAAATTGGAATTTAGAAATGGAACTTGAAGTTGAAAGATTTGAAATTGAAATTTTGAATTAAAGTCTAATAGAAATCTAGTTTTGAAATTGGAGTTCAAAATTGAATTTGGAATTTAAAATTTAAAATTAGAATGGAAATTAGGTTCAATTTGGGATTTTAGAATTGATTTTTGAATTTGACAAGATATTTGAAATCAGAATTGAGCTTGGGAATTGAATTGGAAATTCAAATCGGAACTTTGAATTGGTTTTGAAATTGAAATTTAACTTTAAAAATGGGAAATGAATTTGGAAATTGAAAATAGAGTTTGAAATTGAAATTAAAATAGGAATTTAAAGAGTGAATTTAAATTTGGAATTTTGAAATTTAAAATAAACTCTGAAATTGGATTTCGAAATTGAATTTAGGATTTGAAATTGGACTGGGCACTTGAAATCAGAATTGAATTTGAAAATTGATTTAGAAATCCAAAATAAATCTCAAAATTTGATTTAGAATTTCAAAATGAATTTAATTTAGAATTGAATTAGAAATTAAAACTCAGAATTTGAAATTGGATAGAATTTGAAAATTTTGGATTTTGAAATGGAAATAACGAATTTGAACTTTAATATTTGAATTTGAGATGAATTTCAAAGTTAGAATATGGAATTCAGAAATATGAAGTTCAGAAGTAAGAATTAAAAATTAGAATTTGAAATAGGATTTTAAAACTGAGTGGAGTTGAAAAAGAGATAAATCTGAATTTATAAATGGAAGTAAAAAAAATGATTTTTGAATTTTAAAAATAAAAGTTGTATTTTTGAAAGTTTATTTCAAAAATCACTTAGAATTGGAAAATAACTTGAAAATAATTTGGGAAAAGAATGCAATTATATCCTAAATGATGAATGTTTTAAAATTTATTTAAAGATTGGAATTTAAAAGCAAATTTTATTCTTTAATAGAATTGAAATAAGATTAAACTACAATACATTCATGACTATGGTCACAAACATATTATAATCTAATCTATATTTAAATTCCAATAAAGAATAAAATAAATTTTTTTTGCCTTTATAGGATTTAAAATAAAATTAAGTTTTAATATATCCATGACTATGGCCACAAATATATCTCAAGTTAATTTATATGTTAAATTTTGATAGAGGAAGAAAAAAATATTTCAGAAAAATATAATGGAAATCAAATGTTATTTCATAAAAGATAAAAATCCTAAGTATTGTTCACATTTTGACTATGGCTATAAATACGAATCATTTACTTAGGGTTATTTACCTCTTCTTAGAAAGGTGCATGTGCCATTCGTGTTATACTACAATGCTTTTTGAAGAATAAAATGAAATGCCACGAGAAATTATGAGAATTTAAAGTACAACTATATGCTCATACATTTTATTCTAAACTGAAAAGTAGAAATTCTCATTAATATCGAATTATTATAGTCTTGAATTGAAATTGAAATATTAAAATTCCTAATCTAGGAAAGGAAATCAACATCTTCTAAGATTCTTCTGCAAATATGGGTTAGCACAAGGCAAAATGCAAAACATAGAAAGAAATCAAAATGTTATATTAGAGTTAACATATCTATGCTTTAATGGAAGTTCATATGCATATATGAAGATGCAATGTCTATGCATGAATGCGATACATTTACCTAAGTGCTATACTTTAGACTTATGAAGAAATGTATATGCATATGCTTAAATGCTATGCTTATGATAAATGAAGAATGCATATGCATCTACCTAAGTATGATGTTTATGCTAAATGAAGAATGCATGTGTATATCCTAAGTGATATGCTTATGCTAAGTGAAAAATGTATATGTATATCCTAAGTGATATGCTTATGCTAAGTGAAAAATGCATATGTATATCCTAAGTGATATGCTTATGCTAAATGACAAATGCATATGCATATCCAGAGTGATATGCTTATGCTAAGTGAAGAATGTATATGCAGGAAAATACAATGGACTAAAAATGAATGCGTAATGGAGTAATAAAATGCAAAGTCCTAATCTAGTATGATATGCACATATGTTAGAATGCAATGGTTGATAGGTATAGGTAGTTAAAAGTGCATATGTATTTTTAAAATGCAGGGAAATAGGTTGGTATGCATTATGATATACAACTATGTGTGCCAATATAATGTGCAAAATGATGTATGTGAGTGTTGTGTTAAGGTGCCAAGGTAGCCATGGGTTGTCTGCATACAGGTGCAAGGAGTGAAGATATACTGCTGAGATGATTTAGTGCAACACAAGTGACATACAAGGGTAGCAGTGCACTCCCAGAGGAGGTGGGCTTAGTGGGTGTACTGTTTGCAAAAAATGAAGGTGGCATGGGTGTTGAGGTAGCAATATACAGCAGGTGACAGTTAGGATGTGCAGGTGATTAGTGAAGTGAAGTGGAAAGTGTTGTGTTGTGGCAGGTGATGTTGCAAGTGTAGCGAGTGTAGGTGATGCTATGAATGCAGCGAGTGTAAGTGTAGAGGTGCAATAGGGAATTAGTGCAATAGGTGCAGTGATGCAGTGTGATATGTTATAAGGAGTGGAATGTCGCAGGGTGGAGTGTTGATGTGCAGAGGAGTGAGGAAGTGCAGATGTATGAGTGTAGTGAGTAACAATGAAAGTATAAGTGGAAAGGTGCAGAAATGCAAGTGAGAGTGTAGGAAATACAGAAGGTGATTAGTGAAGTGTAAGGGGAAAGTGTTGTGTTGTGGCCTGGAGGTGATGATGGAAGTGCTGCATTGATATGCAATGAAGTGAGTAGGTGAAGATGCACGGTGTATAGCAGTTATGTAGTGGTGTCAAGCTAATCCGATATGTGGATTTTGATCTAAGGTGATATGCAGTGAGCTGAGTGGCAGGTAGTGACGTGAAGGGCTTATACAGCAGATGATGTTGTGGAGACAACAGGTGATGTGTAATGAAGACAGCAAGTGGTGCTGTGAAGATAGCCGGTGAAGTGCAACAGGTGATGCTGCAAGTGCAGTGAAGCAAGTGAAAGTGCAGGTGCTGGGTGCTGTGGTGAGGTGCAATAAAGTGATGAAGTGAATGTGCAACAGGTGTTGTGCTGAGTACAGATACCAAGTGTAAACCACGAAGGTTCTTCAAGTTACCTATGGATTTGGGTATCCTTGTTGCTGAGATATAATTGAGGTTGAGTTTTGTTAAAGACTTCAGATTTCCCAGCTCTTCTGGTAAACAAGAAATTTTGTTGCAACTCTGAAGGTGGGGTTTTTGAAGGCAACTCATTTGACAAAATACTATCATGTAGCTTCTTTAATGACTAGCACCATCTCATGCTCAACAGTTTAAGGCTCTTCAGATGTCCGATTGATTCATGAACTGAAGCTAAGCCTCGACAATGATCAAGAACCAACTTCAGTAGGCACGGCATGGCAGAGAAAACAGGAGATTCTTTGAGGTCAAGGATCTTCGACATTTTGAAACCCCAAAGAGCCTGCCCATTCATCATTTGTTGGATCCTGTCACTGCCAGATAAGTTGAGGATAACAAGCTCGTTGCAGCCATCAAATGAGAGGCACTTAAAGGGAATGTCTGGATGCAATTAATAGCAAAATCTGACATTAATTTCACCATGGTGTGCATGATCATCAAATGCCAACTGCAACAATACATCAGTAGTGATACCCGTGATATAGTGATAAGCTGTTAATTGATGTGTTGTCATAGGGTTAACATTGCAAGTAGTTTTTATTAACAACGCAGCAACTGAAATGAACGCTAACACCATTATGCTAATAGATGTTACAATGCAGTCGCTTATCAAGAAAAAGTGAATGAGCAGGAACACAACACTGTGCTCCATATTGCAATATCTCAGCTTACCTCGTTCATCAGCAGGATAAGTGGGTATGCCCAACCACCCACTGAGTTCAGCGATAAAACTTAAATCGGCAATCCAATTTGTACACATCAAACTTCAACAAACATGCCGCCCTAAGGTTTAAATTTAAAAGAATGTGCAAAAAGGCTAATGTGGTTTAACAAAGTCTAGGCAGATGGCTGATAGGAAAGTCTAGGTAAACTAAGAAAAAGAAAAGAAATGTCGATACAATTATTGATACAAACTAATCTTATAATACTAACTAGGGTAGTCTAGGCACTGATCTCTTTGACAGTATAACCCCAGACCATTTCATAGCCAGTTCAACATAGGCATAAATCAACACCAACCATAGCTGCTAAACTCTGAAAACTGAAACAAATAAAACATGGATGGATACAATCACCCCCGATCATACAGGTACACTTCATATTCCTACTACACACTTGGGATCCAAACTTATAAATACATGAACTACCATCAAACTGCTGATAGAGGACTCACATACAAGAGGTGGTAGCTTAGAACTATGAAGAATTCTAACTTCAAGGTCAAGGGCAAGGCAATGATAACAAATCAAATTGTTATGTATTTAAGCATTGAGCAAGAAATTGAAGCTCACCCGGTCGATTGCCTTTGGATCTGAAGAACCACCGCAGAGATCATAGCCAGAGAGAGAGAGAGAGAGAGAGAGAGAGAGAGAGAGAAAGAGAGAGAGAGAGAGAGAGAGAGAGAGAGAGAGAGAGAGAGAGAGTATGATGATAAAGCCCGATGCACAAAAACAAAGACATAACAAGAGGGAGAAAAAGAAATGCTGAATCAAAATGAGTGGTATGATGCATAATCAAAACCAACAAACTGAAATAGAACTCAAGAATTTAGTATTAATGAAATGGGATGTTATGAAGAAGATGATGCTGACAAAGCAATAATGCAGAATACGGATGAACAAAAATTAATGTAATGAATCGGATGAACAGAAATGATATGATGAAACACTAATTGAATGATCAAATGATATGATGAAACAAAAATTGATGCAGAGGAGATGAATCTTGATGTTACGAATGAATGGATGGTGCTGAAGATGATGAATGAAGCACATGAAGGTATGATGATCAAATGCACTCATGCAATGTAACATGCTATCAAAATGAAACAGGGAATCAGATGTAAATAGGAAATTAAATGCAAATCAGGAATCAAATGAAAACAGAAAATTGAATTGGAAGGAACATCAGATGCAAGAACAAAGGAATATCAAATGATCATATATTCAAATTATGTAAACCAAAGAAATTGCAAAAAAAAAAAATTGTTGGAATATGATCATTCCGGTAATATTGCAACATGTAGATGATATTGCTATATGCAAATCGATACTACAAAGGATGCTTTAATGGAGAAAGAACAGAAAAAGCCAAAAAAATAAAATAAAAACAAAATTCAAAAGAGAGAAGAAGAAGAGGATTCTCAATGTGCGGGTTTTTATAAGAGAAAACCGTTAGAAATTTGTCAAAAGGGGTCCCTCCTTGTTTTGAAAATTTTCAAGAAGGTGGTTGTAATTTACAAGGCTTTTCAGAAAAGGGAACGAAGCTATTTTCTGAGAATTTTTCTTTTAAGTTTTTGAAATAAAAACCTAAAAACATGATGGAGAGGATCTAGATGAGGTTTTATACAACATTTGGCTTTAAAAATTGAGGTTTTCACAAAAGGAGAGTTTGTGAAATTTATTTAAAAATTGACTTTTCAGAATGGATCTAGATCCAAGATTTTTGAGTAAACATTCGAGTTTGGATCTCAAAATTTAGGAAATGAAATGAGTGGATTCAAATAGATATTGGATCTGGTTGAGATGTTTGAGCTATTCAGAAAATTGTTTTTGTATTTTTTAGATTTTCAATTTGAAAATAGGAGAATTGGGCATAGAATTGGATTTGGATATTTGATCTGGATCCGAAATTGGGTCAAATGTGAAAGATGAATTTGGATCTTGTATCTTTAGCAAGTGAATCTGAGAAATGAACAGAAGTTGACATAATTTTCCTTCTGAATATCTCAGAAGGTGAGTGCTAGGGGCAAAAAGGGAAAATTTGGAAATTTTGAGGTGTTTACAGCATGCACTCCAGATCATCTTGAATAACTTCTCGCAACCATTGAGAAGTCTCATCTCCACCTCTCCATCTAAGTCATTCATTGAGTTGACAGAGCTAGCCGAATGGCTCAAAATGGGGATGGAGAACAAATTTTACGAGGTTATCACCCTTGTCAAAAGCAATCAAGATTCAAATAAGAAGGCACACTTCACCTTCTCTGCCAATACGATCGACAAAAATAATAACAGCAACAACAAAGGCAACAAGAGCAATTACAGCAAGGGCTCGGGAGGCTCAAACCCCAACAAAAATGATCGTAAAGGTCAAAAAGGGAAACTTTTCAAGAACAATGACAAGCCTATTTAGTCCAATGCCCAGCCAAAAACAAACATTTAAGAAAAGCCAAAGCATGGCAGTTGGGGTTATGATCACAAATTTACCTCCCTTGATCAGCCGCTTGAGCAAGTTCTTGAATATATGTTGACTAAAGAGATGATTAAACTTTCGAAGATGGTCGATCCTCCTAGGATCATGGGAAAATTTAAGGATCAATTTTGCAAGTTCCATCAAATGATGGGGCACGACACCGAGCACTGCTTTGTTTTCAAAAACATCGTTCAAGACTGCATTGACAAAAATCTTTTTGTGAAAGATGAAGAAGAGGTCAAATTGGTTGTTTTGTTAGCACTCTTCCCAGACCATTTAGCAGCAGTCATCACAGAATGTCCTTTCCAATCATAAGAGCATATCTGACCATGTTTCAACAAGGATATTTTCACCCAGCATCAAGTCATGGTCCTACATCAAACCCATTCTGCTATAAAGAAACTGAATATTATCTCAACCTTGGGCCAGATGAACTCATTGGTAGAGCCATCTAAAGCCTTAGCCACAGTAGCTAAGAGAATCCCAGCTTTACCTCACAAGTTTATCAAGAAGCAGGTCCCGACGAAAGAGGCAGGAATTGCTAGGATGGTAGAAGAGCAGACTAATTCAATCCAGAAACTGATTACTGCATTATCAAATGTATCCATCCTTGAACTGGCTCGTGCTTCCTCAAAGCATCAAGAAATCTTGGATGATTTGTTGAGAAAAATCAAGGTAAAACCAAGCACTACTCTTGAGAATATGGCGCAAATTGTAAATCAAGCAATGACCAACGCGCCCATTATCTTTTCTGATAATGACTTGCCAAGGCCTCATGCCTTTCATAACAATGCCTTATACATCATGGTGAGGACCAGGGGAATGACAATTCATCATGTGCTTGTAGATGGAGGTAGTAGCCTCAACATTTGCCCAGAAGTGACTGCAAAGGCTTTGGGACTAAAAGAAGATGAATACTTACAAGACCCCATCAACATTTATAGCTTCGATAATCACGAGCAGACTGTGAAAGGAAATACTTTCTTGGAAGTCTTCATCAACTACTCAGTGCATACTGTTATATTCTATGTTGTCAACATGCTGCCCACATACAATCTTCTACTGGGACAAACATGGATCCATAATGCCAATGTTGTTCCAACCACACTCCATCAATGTATCAAATGGTCAAAGGGAGGAATGATTACCACCATTTTGGGTGAAGACCCTCAAGAAAGGTTACCTCAATCGATGATTCCTTGCCCAACCTTTACAACAGATATCCCTAGCATTCGAGAAAGCGATGAAATCGATCTCAGCGAGAGCCTGGAGATGCTGAAGCTGAGAGAAATACAATCAGCAAAAAACATTACAGCATTGGTCCGATGGCAAGGACCGCACTTCTTCAAGCTTGGAGGGTGTCTCGAATGCACCTCTTTCAAAGATCATCCCTTATTTTTTCAATTCTTCAAGGTCAAGAAAGGGTTAAATCTCCTACTGAAGCATGATTATCAGCCTTTCAGAGGTATAGAAAAGAATGAAGACGGCAGACTAGAACCTGTCATCTCTGTCCACCATCCAGAGAAGACAGGATTGGGGTTCACAGGCAAGGAGTCGCACAAAGGAACAATCTTCGTCAAAAAGCAAACTAAGAGCGTCAATGCCATTATTTTCTTGCTTTCTTATTTTGTCTCATTGCTTTGTAAGGACGACACAGTCCTAGTTTCTTCTTCTTAATTAGTCATTCTCTTGTAAATACTCAATCATCAATAGATCATCAATTTTCTCCATATCTGGGTGTCATCTTCTTTGTGATTTACTATTATTTATGTTTCTTCTGCAATGTGTCTTTCATGATGAACAATTTTTCCTAAAATCTTTTTCCTTTCAAGGTCTTTCAGAATGTCTCCAAAAGCAATAAAGAAGCTCGTTGCCAATCCCAATCTTCTCTCAGTTGTTCCAATGCCTGCAAGGGTCCACCGGATAAAAGCAAGGACCGAGGTCAGCAGAGCGGCAGAGCAGTTAGAAGAACTCGCAGAGTTTGACCCAACCATCCAAGAGTTGCCAAAATTCGCTCATATTCAGAAACAAGATGAACCGTCATCTTTAGTTCTGGATCCAACAGAGGATATCAATATTGGTTCAGAAGATGATCCAAAAATCCTCAAGATTGGCACCAGCCTGAATGCAGATGAGAAGGAGAGGCTCATCTATTTTCTCAAGCAGCATCAAGGAGTTTTTGCCTAGACTTATGAAGATATGCCAGGCTTAGACCCCAAATTGGTCGAGCATCGTCTTATTCTCAAACCAGACTTTAAGCCAGTCAAACAAAAATTAAGGAAGATGGATCCTCAGGTTAGGTCGCAAGTTAAAGAAGGACTTGAGGACCTACTAAAGGTAGGATTCATTCGAGTCATTGATTATCCTGACTGGCTGAAAAATATTGTTGCAGTTCCCAAGAAGAACGACAAAGTTTAGATCTGCATCGACTTCAGAGATCTCAATAGGCTACTCTAAAAGACA
Source organism: Nuphar pumila (assembly GCF_984573655.1). Classification (NCBI taxonomy): domain Eukaryota; kingdom Viridiplantae; phylum Streptophyta; class Magnoliopsida; order Nymphaeales; family Nymphaeaceae; genus Nuphar; species Nuphar pumila. The sequence goes on along the minus strand of NC_143265.1, from coordinate 17,691,762 downwards.
ATTATCCACTCCCCAACATTGATCTTTTGATTGATAGCATGGCGAGTCATGGCATGTTTTCTTTTATGGATGGATATTCTGGGTACAATCAAATCAAGTTAGTTACTCGTGATTAATCAAAGACTTCCTTTACTATGCTATGTGAAACCTTCTGCTATACAGTGATGCCATTTGAGTTAAAAAATGTTGGAGCAACTTATCAGAGGACAATGGCAACCATCTTTCATGACCAGATGCATAAGATCATGAATGCTTATGTTGACGACATCCTGATTAAGTCCAAAAAAAAGGAAGACCATATTTATACTCTTGGTCAAGTTTTTGAGCGACTCATCCTCTATAAGTTAAAACTCAATCCTCAGAAATGTATTTTCGGAGTAGAGTCAGGCAAACTGCTTGGTTTTATAATCAGCAAAAGGGGAATAGAGGTGGACCCTACCAAGGCAAAAGCCATTATTGATATGCCACCTCCGGCCAATCTTAAACGATTGCACAGCCTCCAAGGATGCATTCAGTCTATTCATCGGTTCATCTCCAATTTGGCAATAAGGTACGAACCTTTCAATCATTTACTGAGAAAAGGAGTGAAATTTGAATGGGGACCATAATGTCAACAATCATTCGAGCACATCAAACAATGCCTTCTTAATCCACCTGTTTTGAAGCTGCCAAAACTAAGAAAGTCACTCCTGCTATATATCTCTGTCAATCAGAATGCATGTGATGGATTCATGGCGCAATATGAAGAGGACAATCGAATAGAGCATGCCATCAATTATGTGAACAAAACTTTTATTGACTATGAAAATAAATATTCTCAAATAGAGAAAACATGTATAGGTTTGGTATGGATGTACCAAAAATTGAGACATTATTTGTTGCATCTGAAGTCAAGTTTTTATCAAAGCTCAATCCTCTCAAATATATCCTTGAACAACCGTTCCTCAGTGGATGAATTGCCAAATGGCAAGTTCTTCCATTGCAGTATGACTTAGAGTATGTTTCTCAAAAGTCAATCAAAGGTCAAGCCATTGCAGATCAATTGGCGGATTTTTCTCTAGCAGAAGATGTCAAAGCAGAGGATGATTTCCCCGATGAGCACATCTACAATATTCAACAATCTCCCATTTGAAACTTATTTTTCGACGGTTCCAAGAATATGGCAGGCATAGGGATCAAGATTTTATTGATCACCCCCAAGAAGGAAATGATCATTTATTCTCTCAAACTTGGTTTTCAATGTACTCATAATATGGCCGAGTATGAAGCCCTAATACAAGGCCTGAGAATTCTGCAAAGCTTTAAAGTCAAAAGAGTGCATGTCTTTGGCAATTCATTGCTCATCGTCAGTCAGGTCAAAGCTGAATGACAAGTAAAATATCAGAAGCTAATCCCTTATCATAAAATTCCCTTAGCTCTCATCAATAGTTTCAAAGAATTTCAACTCTATCATATCAAAAGGGAGTACAACCAAATAGTCAACGGCTTGGCTAGCCAGGGCTCTATCATGTCCTTCAAAGACGGTGAATCTTGTTATTCTTTCAAAGTCGACAGACTTGATCAACCTGCCTTCATCTTAATCATACAGATAAACCAGACAGAACAAAATAAGAAGCCTTGGTTCCAAGACATCAAAATTTTTATTAAAACTGGTAATTTTCTACCAGAATTGCCAAAGAGGGAGCAACAAGCGATCCTGCGCTTGTCTATCTGATACTTCATCATTATTGATGTCGTTTATCATCGTGGTTTCAGTGCTGAGTATGCCAAATGATTAGACGAAGATGAAGCCATGTAAATTATTCAAGAAGCGCACAAAGGAATTTGTGGTGGCCATGTTGGCTACCAAACCCTTGTTAAGAGATCATTCGAGCAGGGTATTATTGGAAAACTATGCAATAAAACTGCTATAGCTTTGTGAAGAAATATGTCAAATGCCAGATGTATGCACCTTTCATTCATGTGTCAGTCATATATTTGCAATTTGTCGTCTCTCCATGGCCTTTTTTTATGTGGGCTTTCGATGTCGTAGGTATAATTACCCCTTCTGCTTTCAATGGTCACAAATATTTTCTTGCTACCATAGAATATTTTACTAAATGGGTTGAAGTTGTTACTCTGTGGACAATGGAAAACCAACATGTTGTTTTTTTATTCACAAGAATATCCTTTGTCATTTTGGCATACCACATGACATTGTTTTCAATAACGACAGTCACTTCAAAAATGAGAGAATGAAGACCTTTTGCTCAAAATTCAAGATTCGTCATCATTTTTCAGCTCCCTATTATCCTCAAGGAAATGGTCAGGCAGAAGCCACCAACAAAATCTTGATTCGCATCTTGGAAAGAACCGTTGGGACGGGCCACGATTGGCATGAGAAAATCCATGATGCACTCTGGGCCTATCGAACAACCATTTGGACTTCAACCAATGCAATTCCTGCAAAGCTTGTTTATGGGACCGAGGTGGTATTACCTCTTCATGTTCAAAAGCCCGCTTTAAAATTTGCATCACTCTTGGAGTTACCACTTGATCAATATCAACAACAGAGGTGAAATTCCACTAGAGGGGGGGTGAATAGTAAAATACGATAAAGATTGATAAAATAAAATAATCAGGCAATAAGGCCCAACACATAAAACACAGAATTTATACTGGTTCGGTCAGTACCTAGACCTACATCCAGTCCCCAAGCAAACCACTTGAGCTTTCCACTATAACATCTGAGTCACCGGATAAATAGTACAACACCCTCTTCCTCAGAGGTCTTCTTCTTTCAACAAAGAAGGGGCAGACCCTCTTTCACAGAGGTCTGCTTCTCTCAACAGAGAAGGGGAAACACCCTCTTTCTCAGAGGTCTACTTCTTTCAACAAAGAAGGAATACAGTGAATAACAGAAAGTTACAATACTTCCTATAGAACCTTCAGAATGATATGAATGCACGAATGAAAGATTCTCAGAATGTTCTGTTTGTCACTCAGAGGATACTCTTTGTCAAAGAGCTGGACATGACTTTTTCTCTTTTCTTTCTTTTCTTTTTCTCTTTCTTTTTCAAGGCTCTCTTTTCAAATAATGAATAGAATTTTTCTCGTTGTAAGCTCACACATCTATTCCATTCCTCTTGTTAAATAGTTTATTTGAGTGTGTTTATATAGCTTTAAAAAAGTAGTTGTTACATTTTGAAATCATAGCCTTTTTGAAATGTGAAATGTTATGTCATTTCAAAAACATCTTTTAGAGAAATTCGAGAATGCCTTTTTCCATAAAAGTAAAATATAGGGTACACTTAGTCGCTGTAATATTTTAGGTAATACATATTTTATGTAAAAAGTCTATTTCTTATAATAGTACATTGAACGTTGGATTTGTAGTTTTGTCCTTATTCTAATTAATGATTTGAGGTACATAAGTACTTCTTTACTTTAAATGAGTGTAAGTACAATGAGTGCTTTTGAGATATTTATTTGTACATAGTCATGTCAAGTGTTTTCTTTATGTTGTGTTTTTCAAAGTCCTCAGAGAGAATGAGGACTACAAGAAAGTCGACATTCTTTGAGAAGGATATTAACAAGGATTTCTTACAGGAGGTATTTAATGCTTGTACAAAGAGAATGATGACTTCAAGTAAGTCGACATTCTATGGTTTTGTAAAAAAGGTAACTAGAGTCTTTATCAAAATAATTTATATTTGTTTTCTTTGTGTAGCCGATTTTCATGTTTTATCTTTTACCCATATTTTAAAATTATTTCTTTAAAGAAGGTAACTAGAGTCTTTTCAAAACATATTATATTTGTTTTTCTCTATGTAGCCGATTTCATGTTTTGTCTTTTTCCTACATTTCTTTTCATGTTGTCTTGTATATAGTGTAAGGTACAATTATTACATGTCAAAATATCTTTTTCATAAAGGGTTGTAAGAAGGTACAATTATTAGTTTTCAAAAAAGAGCTTTTTGAAACTATCGTATACTTTTATGATATAGTTTTTATGAATGAGTATGTAATATGCAATATGCATGTTCCTGAAGGTTCTGTTACATATGACTTTAAAGAAGAAAAAAAATCTTCATCTTGAGGTAGCCGATCTCTTCAGTTGAACTTTAGGAATGCATGGCTCATCAAGCTTTTTCTTCAAGGAGTATGATTGCACTAGTTGTACTTGAACAGGAAGTCTCCATCCTTTTTGGGTGAGATATCCTTGCATCAATTACTCGTTAGATTTATGGCAAAACATATTCAGTCATAATATAACATTTTTCAAGAGGACATATTATCATATCATATAAAATCAAATACGACAGTGTATCATATTATGTGACATCAAAACAGAGTTTCTGAACATTCTCCCCCTTTTTGATGATGACAAAATATGCTCCCCCTGTCAAAAAGACATTATAATATGATAAAAATATTGAAAAATGTTTAACGAGAGTTATTTCTCCAATAATGGAGACAGGATTTCTCCCCCTTTGTCATAGACAAAAAGGAAGGGATCAGAGTAAGAGAGTTATTACAGACCAAAAGTAATTAAAAGTTATTACAGACCAAAAAAAATAAGTTTATGTGGAGCCGGAGGAAGGGTGAAACTTTTGGAGTAGTGCATCTTGGCCGAGTTGTAGTGAAGCTTGATTCTTCAGAAGGAGATCCTGGGTGTTCTGAATATTGACAATAGCTGTGAAGATGTCAAGGTCAGAAGTTGCTGCTTGATCTGCTTCTTGAGGGCCTTCGTCGTCAGAGTTTAGAGGAGAGGACTCTTCTTCATGAAGAGAGGAGTCATCAATAATATTTTTGAGTAGTAGACGACATCGGTTGTAAGAGGAATCTGGAAGAATTCAAGAATTAGTGAGATGAAGTATCCGAATGGAAGAGACTTAAAAGAACGAAAGTTGATCATGTTGTGGAAGATGACACTGGACCAGTTGATAGGAAAGGCAGAGAAGATGGCATAAAGAAGAAGGGAGACTTCATTTGCAATAAATCCCCTGGAGGGCGATTTGGGGACGATATTGGAGGAAAGAATTTTGGACAACAACAGAGCATGCGGTTGGAGATTGCTCTCATGCCATGGGAAGTGAGTGGAGCGAGTGGAGAGGAGGATTTTCTGAAACACAGAATGGTCGAGAGGAACAACGTGGGGAAGTTCAATACCGTAAGAAGAAATATTCAAAATATTGCCTAACTAGGATATGTCAAAGGAGAAAATTTTTCCATGTACCATGGAAGTGATAGACGATTGATCATGGTCGATAGTAAGGTTGGTGTAGAAAACTTTGATAAGGTGAGGATAGATGGGCATTTGTTTTGGAGAAGCTAGAACATGAATAAGTTCAGAGAGAGAGGTTTGTAGGTCAAATGTTGGAAGGGCTTCAAGGTGAATCAAGCTGCCTGGTAGGATGGTCAAGGATGTTATGGAGTGATAAGTGTGAACGAGATCAGAAAATCTCAACGCAGAAGCTTGGAGTAAGTCGGATGAGCCGGAGAATGCCATTGCAAGAGCACAAAGAAAACGAGCAAGAGATAAGATCTTGGAACGAGTAAGGGTTTGTAAGAGAATAGAGAAAATTGTGGGAATGAGATATGAATCAATCTAATAAATAGAAGAAGAGAAATAATGGTGATAAGAGATGAATGATATTGGAAGTGAACGATTTTTGAATTGTAGTTTGAATAAGGAAATTCGTGAGTTGTAAGTTAAGGGGCTTGTGAATGACAAATCAAATCAATGGTTGAAGATAGTGTATTATATTGGGTTGAGAAGGACATAGTTTTGAAATAATTTGTATATATATATATTTTACTATGGGTGAGTTTATTGACTAGTGAGAGAAGTAATTAATAGAGTATGGGGTGTCATATATTGAACTTAAAAGAGTGAATGATTTTAAAAATAATGGCCTAATAAAACAAGCAACTTTTTCTTCATGATTTTACTTTATGTGGAAGTATTCTAAAATCGTGAAGGGTGAATTTGGAATAGGACAAGATATGAGTGAAAAGAGTGAATAGACATAAAAAGATGATACGGATATGTAGAGAAATGAGAAAGGTTATAAAGAACAACAATCACTTGATTTAGATATGACATAAAGTAGAGTTAGAATAAATAAAGTTTTGCTTGAAGACAAGACTTTAATGAGTCTCAATTTTAGAGAGATATACAATATAAGAGAGAGTCATGGTCACGGATGGAAAGTCACTTCATATGAGAGAAAGAGGAAATAAAAGGGTGGTACTAGTAGTATTAAAAACAATAGAGGATAAGCTGTTTAAAATATGATTTCATAAAGGATGTGAAGGATGACCGGATGATAATAGATTATACTTAAGCTATGAAATAACCGATGATATAGTAAAAATTTACGTGAAATATAACCACTTAAAAGGTGATAAAAAATAATAATCACTTTGAATTTTTCATAAGATGTCTTAAGATTTTAGAGAAGTACATTGATAAGAGGTCATGAAAAAGGGAGTATATCACATGAATATAATTTATTAAGAATAATAATGAGGAGTCATGTTTGGAGGTCGGCTAGCTTATTGTATGAGAGGTTGTCACAAAAAGACAAAAGATATAAAAGGTGTAATGAAATGAGTGATGTGATCCAAGTCATGATAGCTTTTTACTTAAAGTAAATGGTTCTTATGGATATACGTAAAAGGAGATAGGACAAGAAGTCATTATGAGAGTGTACTTGAAAGATGACAAGTTGAAAGACATAAAGAATGTGTCATGATGAATGTATTTCTATGAGTATTGAGAGTATACGAAAATATGAAAACATAGTTTGACTTTGAATAGTAAAACAAACACAAAAAAAATCGATAATAAAAAACTTTTAAAATAAGATTTTATCAAAAGAAATAATCTTAATAAGTGAGATTAATTTATAAGTCACTTAGTTTGCATATTCCTAGTTCTCTTCTAATACGTGAGAAGTCTTCATGTTTTAATGGTTTAGTGAATATGTCTGCTAACTGTTGATTAGTGGGTATAAATTCGAGTTTAATAATGTTGTTTAAAACTTGTTCTCTTAAGAAGTGATGTCTTATTTGAATGTGCTTAGTTCGTGAGTGCAAGATAGGATTTTTAGATAGGTTTATAGCACTAGTATTATCATAGAAAATAGTTGTATTTTCAAAATTTAAACCAAAATCTTTTAAGGTTTGTTTCATCCAGATAACTTGTGTACAGGCTAGGCTACCAGCAATATATTCGGCTTCAGTAGTTGATAAGGATACGCAGTTTTGTTTCTTACTGAACCATGATACAAGTGAGTGCCCTAGCATATGACATGTTCCACTTGTGCTTTTTCTATCAGATTTACTTCCAGCAAAGTCAGCATCGCTGTATGAGATTAGATCAAATGTAGAGGATTTTGAATAGAATAATCCAAAATCAACTGTCTTTTAAATATCTCATTATTCTTTTTACAGCTTTAAGATGTGATTCTTTTGGATTTGACTGAAATCTAGCACACAAGCAAACACTGAACATAATATCTGGACGGCTAGCAGTTAAATATAGAAGTGATCCTATCATACCTCGGTATACCTTTGTATCAACAGACTTACCATCTTCATCTTTGTCCAAAACAGTAGTAGTGCTCATAGGAGTAGATTTTGAAGCAGTTGAGTTCATGTTGAACCTCTTCAGAAGTTCACGAGCATACTTAGATTGATTGATGAAAACTCCATCCTTGGTTTGCTTAATATGCAGCCCAAGAAAGTAGGTGAGTTCTCCCATCATACTCATTTCAAATTCTTTCTGCATGGACTTAGAAAATTCTTCACAAAGAGTGCTGTTAGAAGATCCAAAGATGATATCGTCTACATAAGTTTGAACAATTAGGGTATGATTATTCACTATTTTAACGAATAATGTAGAGTCTGCTTTGCCTACAAAAAAACCAGTTTTTAACAAAAAGGTTTTAAGTCTATCATACCAAGCACGAGGTGCTTGTTTTAAACCATACAAAGCACGTTTGAGTTTGAAAACATGATCTGGATATTGTTTATTTTCAAATCCTGGAGGTTGTTTTACATAAACTTCTTCATTTATAAATCCATTTAGAAAAGTACTTTTAACATCCATTTGATATAATTTGAAATCCATATAGCTTGCATATGCTAAAAACATTCTAATAGATTCAAGTCTAGCAACAGGAGCAAATGTTTCATCAAAATCAATACCTTCTTCCTGGTTGTATCCTTGAGCTACTAATCTGGCCTTGTTTCTTATAACATTACCTGTTTCATCTAGCTTGTTTCTGAAGATCCATCTTGTCCCAATGATCGAATGATTCTTTGGTCTAGGTACAAGATCCCAAACTTCATTCCTTTGGAATTGATTCAGTTCTTCAGTCATGGCTAGCATCCAGAACTCATCAATGATGGCTTCATCAATCTTCTTTGGTTCAAGTTGAGAAATGAAAGCCATGTTTGCAATTTGTTCTAGCTGAGCTCTAGTTTGAACCCCCTTTGTCAGGTCTCCCAAAATCTGCTTTTGAGGATGATCTTTGATATTGACATATGTTCTTTGATGATCATCTTCATTAGACTTAGCTGTGTTATCTAACAATAAATCTATACTTTCAACATCATCATCGTTAGTTTGCTTATGAACAGATTGATCTATAGATTCACAAAAGCTAACATGCAAAGATTCTTCAATAGTATTAGAACTCTTATTGAAAACCCTGTATGCTTTACTATGACTTGAATATCCTAAAAATATGCCTTCAATAGATTTAGCATCAAATTTATCTAGGCTATCTTTTATGTTTAGGATAAAACATTTACAACCAAAGACTTTGAAATAGTCTATTCTTGGAGTTCTGTAATAGAATAGTTCATAAGGAGTTTTATTTAATAAGGGTCTAATGAGAACCCTATTTGTTATGTAGCATGCAGTGTTAACAGCTTCTGCCCAAAAGGATTTAGCAAGATTATTGTGTTGGAGCATAGTTCTAGCAGATTCCTGAAGGGTTCTATTCTTTCTTTCTACTACACCATTTTGAGGTGCAGCTCTAGGAAATGCAAAGTTATGAGAAATACCATGCAAGTTACAAAAATTTTCAAAAAGTTCATTTTCAAATTCTCCTCCATGGTCACTACGGATTTTAACAATAGAACAAGATTTTTCATTTTGTAATTTTTTACATAAGATTTCAAATTGACAAAACGTGTCACTTTTGTTTTTCAAAAATATTACCCAAGTGAATCTTGAGTAGTCATTTATAATAACAAAAACGTATTTATTGTGATTATGACTAGCTACTCTAGAAGGACCAAAAAGATCCAGGTGGAGAAGTTCTAAAGGTCTTTTACTTGAAATGATATTTTTTGATTTGAAAGATGATTTTGACAGTTTTCCTAATTGACATGCATCACAAAAATAATCATTTTTAAAAGATATTTTGGGTAACCCACGTACTAACTTATCTTTAGCTAATTTAGACATGTATTTAGAATTGACATGACCCATTCTCATGTGCCATAGATGTTGAGTGTCATTATTAGCTATGAGGCAATGTTCTGTGATGTTTTCTAGGTATAGTTCATATATGTTATTCTTTCTTATACCTTTTAAGATGATGTTTTCGTTGGAGTCTGTTATGAGGCATGCATTATGATTAAAGCTAACATTATAACCTGTGTCACACATTTGACTGATACTTAGTAGGTTATGTTTTAAGCCTTTAACAAGGAGAACGTCTTTGATAAGAGGTTTATCTATGTTACCAATATTACCAATACCAATTATCAAACCTTTGTTGTTATCTCCAAAGGTGACGGTTCCTCCTTCTTTATGATGAAGAACAACAAAAAGGTTTGGATGTCCTGTCATGTGCTTTGAACATCCGCTATCTAGTATCCATCTGTTCTTCTTCTTTGGAGCCTGCAAAACATTAAGTAAATCTCTTTTTTGGTACCCAATCAGGTCCTTTTTTGTTAGACTTTGGAACCCATATCCATTTGGATTTGGGTTTGTCTACATCTTTAGAGGAGTTAGAAAAATTAACATTATAATACTCCTTATTTGGTTCAGACGAGCCTTTCACAAACGTGGTCTTTTGATTCATACAAGAAGGCTTGTTGAAATGAGAGTAGCCAATGCCATTCTTGTAGAAAGAGACTTTTTGAGAAGATAGGAGTTTATCCAAGTTCTCTTTTCCTTTAGTAAACTTGAAAACCGTTTTCTTGAGGTTCTCAGTTTTACTTTTTAGTTCTGAAATTTCTACTTGCAGATTTTTAGTTTTGGAGCTAGTAGAAGAGATTTCAGACATAAGCATTAAGTTTTTCTTTTTCAACTCAGAATTTTCACTGCTGAGTTTTTCATTTTTTTGGGAAAGCTCTAGATTTTCAGATTTTAAAGCTTTATTTTTGAAACTCAATTTTCTAGATTCTTCAAATAGTTCTTGAAAAGCATCTAGAAGTTCTTCAAAGGAAAAATCAGAAATTTCACTTACAGAGCTTTCGTTTGCCATGAAGCACATGTTTGCAGTTTCGGCTTCATCATCACTTGACTCTTCACTGGTGGATGGTTCTGAGTCATCCCATTGAGCATGCAGAGCCTTTTTCTTGAAGAACCTCTTCTTTGGTTCCTCAATCTTGGACTTTCTTTTGAGAAGGGGACAATCACGCCTCAAGTGACCTGGCGTATTACACTGATAGCACATGGGATCCTCCTTAGGATCTTTTCTTTCCTTATGCTTGTTTGGAAGTCGGTTCCTTCTCATGAAGCGCTGGAATTTTCTGGTTAATAGCGCAATTTCATATTCTTTATCTGAGTCTTCATTCTCAGATAGAGCTGGGAAGGCTAGAGTTTTCTTGGTTGGTAGTTCTTCTTCCCTTCTTTCTTTTATGTGGACTTCATAGGCCATAAGATTGCCTATTAAGTCGTCCAGAGTAAGCTTAGATAAATCTTGAGCTTCTTCAATAGCTGTAGTCTTTTTCTCCCAATCAGTTGTGAGAGATCTCGAGATTTTCTTTACATTGTCTGTCTGGGAATATGTTACACCCAGAGATTTCAGATCGTTGGTGATGTTGGTGAATCTGGTAAACATCTCTGTGATGGGTTCATCTTTGTTCATTTTGAACAACTCATATTTTCTGACAAGAGATGAGATTTTGGCTTCTTTCACTTTATTGGTTCCTTCATGAATAACTTCTAAAGAATGTCAAATATCATATGCAGATTCACATATAGATATTCTGTTGAATTCGTTCTGATCAATGGCACAATATAAGGCATTCATAGCCTTTGCATTTAGGCTTGCCATTTTCTTTTCTTCAGCAGACCATAAGTTATAGTCTGCGGATGGAGATGTGTATGGATGCTCAACAATTTTCCATACAGCAAAATCTATGGACTTGAGAAATATAGCCATTCTGCACTTCCAGTATCCATAGTTGGAGCCGTTGAAGAAAGGAGGACGAGATGCGTGTTGACCTTCAATATCACGAGCAAAAGAGGTAGATGCCATTTGTGCTGGAAAACTTGTTATGTCGAAACCAGCAAACCTGCTCTGATACCAAATGAAATTCCACTAGAGGGGGGTGAATAGTGAAATACGATAAAGATTGATAAAATAAAATAATCAGGCAATAAGGCACAACACATAAAACACAGAATTTATACTGGTTCGGTCAGTACCCAGACCTACATCCAGTCCCCAAGCAAACCACTTGAGTTTTCCACTATAACATCCGAGTCACCGGATAAATAGTACAACACGCTCTTCCTCAGAGGTCTTCTTCTCTCAACAGAGAAGGGGCACACCGTCTTTCACAGAGGTCTTCTTCTCTCAACAGAGAAGGGGCACACCCTCTTTCACAGAGGTCTTCTTCTCTCAACAGAGAAGGGGCAACACCCTCTTTCTCAGAGGTCTACTTCTTTCAACAAAGAAGGAATACAGTGAATAACAGAAAGTTACAATACTTTCTATAGAACCTTCAGAATGATATGAATGCACGAATGAAAGATTCTCAGAATGTTCTGTTTGTCACTCAGAGGATACTCTTTGTCAAAGAGCTGGACATGACTTTTTCTCTTTTCTTTCTTTTCTTTCTTTTCTTTTTCTCTTTCTTTTTCAAGGCTCTCTTTTCAAATAATGAATAGAATTTTTCTCGTTGTAAGCTCACACATCTATTCCATTCCTCTTGTTAAATAGTTTATTTGAGTGTGTTTATATAGCTTTAAAAAAGTAGTTGTTACATTTTGAAATCATAGCCTTTTTGAAATGTGAAATGTTATGTCATTTCAAAAACATCTTTTAGAGAAATTCGAGAATGCCTTTTTCCATAAAAGTAAAATATAGGGTACACTTAGTCGTTGTCATATTTTAGGTAATACATATTTTATGTAAAAAGTCTATTTCTTATAATAGTACATTAAACGTTGGTTTTGTAGTTTTGTCCTTATTCTAATTAATGATTTGAGGTACATAAGTACTTCTTTACTTTAAATGAGTGTAAGTACAATGAGTGCTTTTGAGATATTTATTTGTACATAGTCATGTCAAGTGTTTTCTTTATGTTGTGTTTTTCAAAGTCTTCAGAGAGAATGAGGACTACAAGAAAGTCGACATTCTTTGAGAAGGATATTAACAAGGATTTCTTACAGGAGGTATTTAATGCTTGTACAAAGAGAATGATGACTTCAAGTAAGTCGATATTCTATGGTTTTGTAAAAAAGGTAACTAGAGTCTTTATCAAAATAATTTATATTTGTTTTCTTTGTGTAGCCGATTTTCATGTTTTATCTTTTACCCATATTTTAAAATTATTTCTTTAAAGAAGGTAACTAGAGTCTTTTCAAAACATATTATATTTGTTTTTCTCTATGTAGCCGATTTCATGTTTTGTCTTTTTCCTACATTTCTTTTCATGTTGTCTTGTATATAGTGTAAGGTACAATTATTACATGTCAAAATATCTTTTTCATAAAGGGTTGTAAGAAGGTACAATTATTAGTTTTCAAAAAGGTGCTTTTTGAAACTATCGTATACTTTTATGATATAGTTTTTATGAATGAGTATGTAATATGCAATATGCATGTTCCTGAAGGTTCTGTTACATATGACTTTAAAGAAGAAAAAAAATCTTCATCTTGAGGTAGCCGATCTCTTCAGTTGAACTTTAGGAATGCATGGCTCATCAAGCTTTTTCTTCAAGGAGTATGATTGCACTAGTTGTACTTGAACAGGAAGTCTCCATCCTTTTTGGGTGAGATGTCCTTGCATCAATTACTCGTTAGATTTATGGCAAAACATATTCAGTCATAATATAACATTTTTTAAGAGGACATATTATCATATCATATAAAATCAAATACGACAGTGTATCATATTATGTGACATCAAAACAGAGTTTCTCAACAAGAGGTTGGTACAACTTGATCTACTAGACGAAAGAAGGCTCAAGGTGGTTGAGCATGCTCAAGCTTATCGTCAAAGGATTGTCAGACATTATGTCAAGTCTATCATCGAAAGAAAATTCTAAGTTAATGATATGGTCCTCAGGACAACAACTCATCTCAAGCACCACCCACCTGGCAAATGGTCACCCAATTGGGAAGGTCCATATGTGGTAAAGGAAGCGTTGCCCCGCAATTCATACCGTCTAATCAATGCAGATGGGGTGGAGTTGCCAGATCCTATCAATGCTCTGCATCTAAAGAAATTTTATACCTAAATGTTTATTCTGTCTTTTGTATTCTTTAAAAAGCTTCCTTCAATAACAATGATCATTTATTCTTCTTTCTATTGTCAAAGATTCCTTTCCTTTGCCATACTAGGGCATCTTTTATTATGAAACTCTGATTTCACTCCAGATGTCTTGTATGCTGGCAAGACCAAACAAAATTTTTCATCATCAATTTTTATCAATTTTCATTAATTTTCATCAATCTCCTTCATTTTCCATTCAGGATAAGGGACAATTTTGAGACCATCTTCTTTCATTCAAGATAAGGGATAATCCTGAGATCATTCATAGGAGTGATAGGACCACCTATAGGGGTCTGTTCAAAATCATGAACCTTTTCAAAAAAATTTGCAAAATCTCCATCATGATCATCGAGAGCTTTTAAAATACCGGCCTTTCTAAAATCAACCTTCGGGTTGACTCTTTTTTAAAACAGATCCCACCAATCTCTTTCAAATTCAACCTCCAGGTTGAGTCTCTTTATCAAAACTAGTTTTCCACTGGCCTCTTTTTCAAAATCAACCTACGTGTTGATTCTTTCTTATCAAAACTGGTTCTCACCAGTCCTTTTTAAAATTCAACCTTTGGGTTGAACTTCTTTTCACTGGTTCTTTCTCAAATCCAACCTTCGGGTTGATTCCTTTATCAAAATCGGTTCTTTTCCAGAATCAACCCCCGTGTTGATCATCTCTCTCAAAATCAACCCTCATGTTGATCATCCCATTTCAAAATTCAATCATCAAGATCAAGACTGTTTCAAACTCAACCTTCGGACCAAGTCCTTTTCCAAAGGTAGTTTTCAAACTGGACCGCTTTCAAATTCCAACTCGAGAGTTGGCCTCTTTTCAAAAAATCAACTGTCAAGTTAGTCCTTTTTCAAAAATCCAATCATCGCATTGGTCGATCAATTCAAAATCCAATCATCGCACTGGTCGATCAATCCAAAATCCAGTCATTGCACTGGTCGATCAACCTAAAATCTATTCATCAAACTGGTCGATCAATTTAAAATGCAATCATCGCATTGGTCGATCAATCAAAATCTAGTCATCACACTAGTCGATTAAACCAAAATTCAGTCATCGCATTGGTTGATCAATCCAAAAATCTAGTCATCACACTGGTCGATCAATCAAAATCTATTCTTCGCACTGGTTGATCAATCAAAGTCCAATCTTCACATTGGTCGATCAATTCAAAATCTAGTCATTGCACTGGTCGATCAATCAAAATCTAGTCTTCGCACTGGTCAATCAATTCAAAATCCAGTCATCGCACTGGCCGATCAACCCAAAATCCAATCATTGTGCTAGTCGATTAATCCAAAATCCAGTCATTATACTGGTCGATTAATCAAAATCCAGTCTTCGCATTGGTCAATTAATTCAAAATCCAGTCTTCGCATTGGTCAATCAATTCAAAATCTAGTCATCGCACTGGTCGATCAATTCAAAATCCAGTCATCATATTGGTCGATCAATCAAAATCTAGTCATCACACTGGCTGATCAATCCAAAATCCAGTCATCGCACTGGTCGATCAATCCAAAATCAAGTCATCGCACTGGTCGATCAATCAAAATCCAATCATCGTATTGGTCGATCAATTCAAAAATCCAATCATTGCACTCGTCAATCAAACCAAAATACAGTCATCGTACTGGTCGATCAATCCAAAATCCAGTCATCGTACTGGTCGATCAATCCAAAATCCAATCATCGCACTGGTCGATCAATCTAAAATCCAGTCATCGCACTGGTTGATCAATTCAAATCCAGTCATCACATTGGTCAATCAATCAAAATCCAATCATCGCATTGGTCGATCAGTCTAAAATCCAGTCATCGCACTGGTCCATCAATCCAAAATCCAGTCATCGCACTGGTCGATCAATCCAAAATTCAGTCATCGCACTGGTCAATCAAACCAAAATTCAGTCATCGCACTAGTCGATCAAACCAAAATCCAATCATCGCACTAGTCGATCAACCCAAATCCAGTTTTACACTGGTCAAACTTTTCCAAATCCAGTTTTATATTGGTCAAACTTTTCTGAATCCAGTTTTACATTAGTTGAACCTTTCTAAATCCAGTTTTCACATTGGTCGAACCTTTCTAAATCCAGTTTTCACATTAGTTGAACCTTTCCAAATCATGTTTCAGACTAGTTAAACTTTCAAAAATCCAGTCTTCGCACTGTCGAACTTTTAAAATTCAGCTTTTGAGTCAACAACAGTCTTTTTAAGGTCCAATTCTATCACGAATGTGTCAATCTGACACCAAGCAATTATTTTACAAAGGATTTCAGGATATTTTGCCAATTTGTTACCAAAAATATTTGTTGATTTCAAAATTTCATTGCACAAAAGAATTACCTCAGACTACCTTTAATGTTTTCTCTAAAAGTGTGAAGCTTTTGCAAAGAAATAACGAAATTCAAAGCTTTTTCTATTGGTCAACCAAAAGGATGAAGAAACATCCTCAATATGGCCGGCAGAGGAAAATTTAATGAGGTTGAAAAGTCAGAAATAAATTGATATTGATCATATCTATGGCACATTTTTAAAGACAATTCTTCTGGCAATAAAGCCGTGAAAATATCTCGTGCGATAAAAAAATTCACTCAATTTCCTCAAAGTCAGGCAAACATAATTAATTATCTGCAAAAGGGATCTCTCAATCATCACCAAGTTGAAGGTTGATAGGAGAGTTAGACCTCTGGGGACAAAGAAGACTCAGATCATCTCCAAGTTGAAGGAGCATATGACGTGTCCTTTCAAAAAAGTTCAGATCATCGCCAAGTTGAAGGCTGATGCGATGAACCTCCTGACAAACCCTAAAAGATATTTGAATTATGTTATCATCAAAAGATTTCCAATCAAAGAGACAATATCATCAATCTAATCCATGGGGACAAGGAAGGCTTTGATCATCTCTGAGTTGAAGGAGAATATGATGTGCTCTTCTAGGGAAGCTTTGAAATATCTCCAAATTGAAAGTTGATAAGCCGAACTTCCCGCCAAACCCCAAGAAAGCTCAATTCTATGTAAAGAGTGCAAAAAGAGATCATCATTGGTAAATCTCAGATATCAAGCTGCCAAAAGTGCCAAGAATCATATTTAGCTATATGAAATTATTTTATCAATATCATTTCATCCACTTGCTTTTATGAAACTGAGAACAAATTCCTCTCTTTTCATATCAAGAAAACGGATGGCTTCCTTGAAGAAACTCAAAAACAATAAATTTGAATTTGATTCTTGATTCTACGAAGTTAGCCCAATTAAAGGTAATACTCTAGGTATAAAAAGGGAATATTTTTCACACAAATATACACCTTTTAATCATTTTGAATCAACTATAATTTTTATCTTATTGGCAATATTTTTTGGCTATCCCCACATGAAATGAGAATTGAATGTCCATTTTTATATATCCTGGTCTTGTTTTATCCCTCAGTAGGACTTGATAACCTGAGTTTTCAAGATCCTCCCCTTCTTGCTTTTGATTCGAGTGCATGGGCTCTCAGATCCGCACATTTCCCTGCTTTCTCCACTGTCCCACCATAGGTAGTCATTTTCAGGTCCAAAGTTAAGCTTGTTTTTCTCGCAAAAGGTCATTTTCAAAAGTTGTTTTAGTCTCAGTCATGAGATGCCCCATTTCAATCCCTTTTCCAAAGCTTTAGAGAACCCCCATTTTCCTTATCTTTTGCAACCCCTTTCAGATTCTTTGTGTAAAATCTAAAAGTCCCATCATGATTTCTTCATTCGAGGATTTATTTTTTCATCCCTGTTCATGTAAGAGTCAAACCTGAGCCTCATTCTATGAGGTATTTTCTCCTCATTCAGGTAAGGGTCAAACTTGATGGCTCATTCTATGAGGTATTTTTGTCCCCATTCAGGTAAGAGTTAAATCTGAGCTTCATTCCATGAGGTATTTTCTCCCCGTTCAGGTACGGGTCAAACTTGAGCCTCATTTTGTGAGGTATTTTTCATCCTCGTTCAGGTAAGGGTCAAACCTGAGCCTCATTCTATGAGGTACTTTCTCCCTGTTCAGGTAAGGGTCAAACCTGATGCCTCATTCTATGAGGTATTTTCGTCTCAGTTCAGGTAAGGGTTAAACCTGACCCTCACTTCATGAGGCATTTCATTTCCTGATCAGGTTAAGGGTTAAACCTGACCCTCACTTCGTGAGGCATTTTCATTTCACGATTAGGTTAAGGGTTAAATCTAAGCGTTATTCCATGAGGTACTTTCATCCCTGTTCAGGTAAGGGTCAAACCTGAGCCTCAGTCCTTAAGGTATTTTCGCCCCATCCAGGTTAAGGGCTAAACCTAAATTTCTACAAAAAGATCATTTCAAAAGCTTACTTCTCCTTTATAAATCTATCTTTCCAAAGCCTTGAAGATCTCATTTTTCCTCACCTTTTGCAACCTCAATTTATGAGGATCATTTTCACAATCAATTCTTTCCTACCCAATCAGATTTTCCTAACTAGGACATTTTTATTCTAGAAATTTAGTGTGTTTTTCTTTGCTACTAAGCTCGACTTTTAACCGGCTTAGCAGCAAAGAGGGGCATCTGTAAACACCCCAAATTTTCTGTGTCCGTTCCAAACACCCTCTTTCACAGATGCCAATTCCTTGCAGGGCGATATAGAGTCTCATACCTAGGTTTACCCCTAGTCTAGAGGTCAATTTACCCCTATTTTGTCAATAAAATTATCATTTTACCCCTAAGTCACTCTTAGACTTTTTTATCAGTCAGACTTAGCCAAACTCATCTTAAATTCAGAGAAGTTAGAATATCAATCATTTCTAGCTCCACTAAGCTCACGATGAACTGTGTCAGTTCATTCGGGCTAAATTTAGTTTATTTCAGAAGAAATAAGCTCATTTCTAGCTTGAATTTTAGCCAAATTGTCTCTAAGTCAGTTAAACCAAGTAGATCCTATCCCGAGGAGTCTAATTCGAGCTCATCAGAAGTTTGGATGGTTTAGTTTTAGTTCTAAGTCACTTTCTACACTGTCGAACCTTCATTTCAGCCCATTTTAGCTCATTCTAGCTCAATTTAGTCAAAATTGAGCCAACTCCAGTCGATTGAGCTAGTGTTTTAGTTCTGAATTTAGTTCACCTTAGTATAATTGACTTTCAATTCAGTTCATTTCAATTCTATTCAGTTCAAACCAGTCCAGTACCGTGTTTCGCTACCCTTGCAGCGCAAAAACAAAAATAAAAAATCTTCAGAACATCATTTCTATCAATTTTCAAACTGGGATAAGTCCTAATTCAGACTCGGATCAATTCCTTTATCTGATATTTTATCAATATCCGAGATCCAATCCATATTTTAATTCGGATATTGGATCCAATGTTGGATCTTATGTCCATTTGCCACTCTGGACCTGGATTCTTTATCCAATTCATTCTATTATCCAAATCCAGAGTCTAATTTACCTTTTGAACCTGGAATGTCTTATTGGATATCCAGGATCCAATTAATTATTCCAGATTCATTTCCATCTGGATCCACCTCCTGATCTATTAAGAAGGATAAAGTGGATCAATTTCTGAACTCGAACTCAGATCCATCTCTTTGTCTGATATCTGAGACACAGTTTTACTTCTTGGATTCTGATCCAGATCCAATTCTATTTCTGGGCTTGATCCAATATCCAAATCCAAATTTCATCATGAGCCTGAATCTTTCATTTCATAAATCCATATCCAGGATTCAAACATCATTTCAAACCAAATTCTTTTATTTTTATCTTCAATCGAGATCTAGATCCACTTTATTCAGAATTTTGAATCTAGATCCAAATTCAAAATCTAATTTTTATCCACTTTTTAAAATCAATCCTTAAATTTTAAATCCAAACTCATCATTTTTATAAAATCCTTTGAAAATTAGACTGGATCCAATTTATAACTCGATTTGGATTTTGAAGAAAAATCAAAATGGATCTTAGATCTAGTCAAGATCCATTAAATTCAAAAAAATCAAAATTCTCTTTTTATTTCCTTCATTTTCACTTTCTCTTTTAAACCTTCCCCTTTATTAAGTTTTTTAAATCAAAAAGAAAAAATATATATTTTCTAAAGGGGGTGCCACTTGGCATTTGCAATTTTAAAATCCACTTTATTTCAAAAACCCCTTTTCTTTGTTAAAAACCTTAGTTTTTAATCCACTTTTAAAATCTCCTTTGTTTTTAAAAATCCACATGGGCACCCACTTGTAAAGTGGTGCCATGTGTTAAGGTATTTTTAAAAGACCCACTTTGCACTTATTGAAAATTAAAAAAGACCCACATGTGTGTGTGTGTGTTGGGGGGGGCTCCCCTTGTGAGCTCTCAAGGTGCCATGTGGAGGAGCCTTCTAAAGGCCCCTCCACATCAGCCCTAACCTAACCAACCCCATTTTTTCCATGCCCAAAATACACACATCTTCACCTATAAATAAACCCCTTAGGGGTCGATTTTCACATCTTGAAAAAATTGGGAACTCCCTTGAAGTTGGCACCAAACCCAAGGAGTTTCAGCCCTCTCCTCCTCCTCAAAGTATTTTTCTTCTTCTAATTTCATTTTCTCCTTTGCTTTAATTGATTTATATTTTGTAATTTTTATTTCTATCAAAATCCATCAAGAAGATGGAATTTGATCTTCTATAGATCAAATTCCTCTTCAATTGGCATATCAAATTGATCCATGCCTTGTTTCTTTTAATTTTTGCTTTGTTAATTTTGTATTTGATGTTATTTTACTATTTTTTTCTTCTAAAATTCAAAAATATAGTATTCATGCTTTTATTTTCATTTTATGCTTTAATAGATTAAATGCTTTCATTCTCTTTTCTATTCTACGTGTATTTTGATTCTGGCCCCATGTTAGCATCTTAATTTTGGATGTTTTTCCTTGAATTTTTTATATGAATTTTTATTAGTGATTCATGACTGAATCTACATGAATCTGTGAATTTTTCATGATTTTTGAAGATCTGTAGGCCCACTTTAAAAATCAAGATTCAGACTCTATCATTCTGCACCATCATGATTTTAGTAGAATCAGGACCGACTTGCCAGAGCGACCTCTCCGTAATCAGAGATGATCTCTTCGATTAGTAAAAATTATTGTCTTCAAGATTGAATCTAGTTTGTTCATGATATTTTTAAGCAATTTCCATGGTCATTTCATACCTGAGTTTGATAAAAAACCACAACCCTGTCACCCTGTGTCATTTTTATTGCCGAGGTTTTAGTCTATTTTGTCAGAGTCATATCTCCCTAATGGGAGATCATTTTCAAATTTATAAAAAGGGTTTTCCTCATCTGCATGTCTAGTTTATCCCTGCAAAGTTTCAACAATTTCTATGGTCAATTTCTATTTCATTTGCATTTAAAACTGCAACCCTGTCTGTCTGCAATCTCAGTCATTGCTGAGACTCAGGATCAACTTGTTACAGTCATATCTTCCCAATGAGAGATCATTTTCTAGATTTATAAAAAAAAATTATTTTTTTAGAATGTCTAGTTTATGCATGCCAATTTTCATTAATTTCCATTGCAATTTTATATTTAATTCTGATAAAAATTAGAATTCTGTTGTTTTGCAGTGTCAGGCTTTGCTCAGATCTTGAGACATATTGTTTGAGTCAGATCTCCTTAAAGGGAGATCATTTTTAAAATCTATAAAATGTATTTTTTTCTCTGCGTATCTAGTTTACCTCTGCAAATTTGTTGCAATTTTCATTAATATTTCATATTTGATTCGGATCAAAAATTAGAATCCTATTATTTTGCATCATTTAGCATTGCTTAGATCTTATCCCATCCTGATCTCTCTAACAAGAAATGGTTTTTGAGATATGTAAAAAGGGTTTTCTACCATTATGTATCTAGTTTATCCATGTCAAATTTTGTAAATTTTTATGCTCATTTGTTATTTCAATTTTGTTAAAAACTGAGACTGGTTACAGAATATCATGTTCTGTAACAAGTTTATTTCCTTAGATAAAAGAGTGACTTCCTGAAGCCACCATTTTCAAACCAAAATTGATTTTTCATTTATGTAAATTTGATTAGTTTTCTGATTGTGTTAAGCAACTTATCCCATAAATTTGGGAGAAATTGAGTCGGTTTAGTCTCTAAAACACCCAAATTACAGAAACCTATCTGTTAAAATTTAGTCTCCTACTTTTAAAATTAACTCTTTAATATTTCATTCATATCTCAAGATTCAGAAATGATTTTGATGTTCTGTAAAACTTGAATGCTTCTTTGATGTGTTATGAATCCATGGATTCATTTTAAGTTTGATTTGAGTTGTTTTTTACCTTTATTCACCCAAAATACTTTGACATGTTTTCTTGTAAATCCTGATTGTGCAAATTCCTGTTTTAATTTGATAAAGAACCCTAATTTAGGTTTTTTTTCAATGTTTTCTTAAGTTTTTTAATTCTAGAGCATTCCTAAAGTTGTTAGAGGTCTCCATATCAATTTTCAAGAATTTCTATGGTCATTTGACCTTTCATTTATTGCATTTTTCAAAACTGGTTTTATAAAAAGCATATTTCTGTTAAAATAAAGATAAATTAGTTATTTTAGCATTTTAAAACTCAAAATTTAAATATAGTTCATGCCATTTTATACATTGAAAATGGTTTTTATCATCTTAGAATGCCTTATCTTCATTTTAACAAATTTTGAAGCTCATTTGATCTTTATTTCGTAAAATTTTCAATATTCTTTTCATAAAATCTTGAATTTCAAAGTTATAAACTTTAAATTCAAATTTTAAAGTAAAATTTGGCATTTTCAAGTTTAATTTCAAAAATTGAAATTCCAAAATACCTTTTAAAATGTTTTGTAAAGTCATGTATTATTTGCATCCATTTTACTTAGATTTTTCACTTTTATTGGGGCATAAAAAGCTAATTTTAGCTATTTTTCTTTAATTTTTCAATAATTAAAGGAAAATTTATAAAAGCATATATTTATTTCTAACAAGTTTGCTAATTTTACTATTTTATCAATTATTGTATTAATTTAAAGGGTTATAATTAATTGATTAATGAGAATTTTACTTTATGCTTAGTTTAGGAATGAATGAGCATATACTTCAATTTCAATTTTCATGATTAATTTGTTTCATTTTTTTATTTCAATTACTCCAAGATGAAACACGAATGACACATGCACCACTTCAATAAAGAATAATAAAACTTAGTAAAATTCATTTTTGTGGCCAGAACAGACAGAAGAGCTATGTCGATAAGTCGCTTAAGGAGCTTAACTTTGTTATGGGCGATCACGTGTTTGTTCAAATATCGCCTACGAAGAGTGTAGTCAGATTTGAAAAGAAGGGGAAACTTAGTCTTTGGTACGTTGGACCTTTTGACATCCTCGAGCATAGTGGTGAGTCAACTTACCGTGTGGCGCTTCCTCCTCAGTTTTTCTAGATCCACAATGTGTTCTATGTCCCGATGTTGAGAAAGTATATGCTCAACCCTTCACACGTTATTCACTATGAGGCGGTCGAGGTATAGCTTGATATGGCGATAGAGGAGAGTCTTGTTATCATCGCAAAATTTTTCCTCCCTCTCTCTGTGAGAGTGAGAGAAACGATCCTGCGAGTCAAACTCGACCAAAGTTCTGAAAGTAGTTTTGAAAATTACTCGCCTCCGTTTTGAAAATTTTTGGGAAAATTTCGTGGAATGGGATCCGCCTGTCGGTACGAGGTTCAACCGTTCCTGGCCCCTTTACCAGAGGTAATCGAACCAAGGATCAAATGTGCGCTATGACTAAGTTAAATTATCTAAATTATGCTCTATTTTCCTAGAATGCACAGAGAATCAGGCTTGTGCTATGAAATTTTGAAAATAATGCAAGTTTGAGAAACATGATGTTTGCTTTGGAAAATTGAAATATACTTGGAAAATGCTTGAGAAATACTTGGGAAAATCATTGAATTTCATTGGAAATCAGAAATTGGATTAGAAAATGAATTCTCAAGAAAACTTGAACTTTGAAAAATTGATTTGGAGCTTTGAATTGATTTTCTGAGATAATGGATTCGAGAATCTTGAGAAAATCAGGAAGTTCATTGGAAAATGATTTTTGAAATGAAAAATGGATTCTCAAGAAAATGGGAACTCTGAGTAAATCAATTTCTGAAAACTTGGGATTTTGAAATTTGAGAATTTTAAAACATTGGAAAATCTTGATTTGAACTTGGGAAATGCTTTGAAATCTCATATGAAAACTTAGGATTCTGAGAAAATCAAATCTTGAGAAAAACTTAGAAATTTTTGGGAAATCGATTTCTCTGAAATTGAAATTGGAAAATGAATTTAAAAATAATGCAATTTGAATGATATTAAAGAATGAATATGAATTTGAAAGATATTTCATTGAGGAATTGGGAAATCCTTTTGAGTTTTGAGAAATGCAATGCATTTTTGAAGTTAGCCTAAGAGTGTAGGCTGAATGTGGCTAATATGAAGATGATAAATCTTGGTTTTCTTCGTAATCTAACTATGACCATAAATACGAATCCCACCGAGTTTATAAACTTCATAAGATCTTATGCACGTGTCATTTGTGTCAACCATAATGGATTTGAAAAAATGTGCATGAATGATGCATCACATATTGAAAATTGCTGAAATTAAACTATATGCAATGCAATCTTATTCTAAGCAGAAAAGTAACTCTTATTCCAAATTATTACATTTGATATTACGTTGAATTTGAAATGAAATAAGAAAATAAAATCTTCTTCTTGAATGTTTCTGCAAAACTAGAAAACCTGTTAGCACAAAAACGTAGGTTTTTCTAAATTTAACCAAAAAATATTAGAAATTATCGGATATTACTCAGATATAAACC
This sequence comes from Nuphar pumila, assembly GCF_984573655.1. Lineage (NCBI taxonomy): Eukaryota > Viridiplantae > Streptophyta > Magnoliopsida > Nymphaeales > Nymphaeaceae > Nuphar > Nuphar pumila. Next base: position 17,667,166 of record NC_143265.1, on the reverse strand, counting down.
CAGAATCATACCCCCATTGATATAAACATGAAAAATAATGAATAAATTTAGAAAATAAACTTGAAAATTCGAAATTGGGGTCAAAATGACCGAAATGCCCTTGATGACCTTGAAATCAGGGTTTTCTGAAAGAAATTTTGTAAATTTTGCAATTTTGAAAATCAAATGAAATAAATCAAATATAATATGATGAAATATGATGATATGCATGAAAATTTATGGAATTAGAAATTAAATTTCGAAATTATGGTCAAAATGACCAAAATGCCCCTCATAACAAGACTATGGCCTTGAAACTAGGGTTTTCTGAAATAAATTTTGCAAAAAATGGAAAATTGAAATCCAAATAAGACTGAACTTAATCCTAATATGATATGACATGCTTATTTACATGAATAAAACCCTAAAATGGTGAAAATAACATAAAATATCAAATTTAACCTGATTTTAGCCTGATTTTCGCTTCTAAATATAAAAATAAACTAACATACAAAGCAAATGAATTTGGAATTTAGACAAATTTGGTATGGACACCTAGACTAACCCTAAAAACAGAATGGAGCTCAAAAATCTAATTTTTTGTAATTTCTTAATATGGAAATTAGCTAAAATCCTAAAAAGAAATTAAAATTTTGGCTAAAATATTGATTCTAAATGGGATTTCGGATATCAAACTTCCATAAAAAATTTCCAAATTTCATGGGGTGTCAGACTATAGTAAGAAAAGGATTTTTTCCTTTTACACATACTGGTTTTGACCTATGGTCGGAGCTGTACAGCTCCGGCAAGTCGGATCGGAATCCGGCGACTCTAGGATTTGGGGGAAACAGACAGGTTTCGGGAGAAAATATGGTAAAAATAGCAGACAAATGGCAAAATAGCTGGAATTGTGGAAAAATATCCCTGACAAACAGAAGAAAATTTTATATTTTTACATCATTGGAATTTGGGTTACGGTTTGGAAATGGGCACACTGTTATCAGAGACCTAGATCTCTGGAAATTCTGGATATTGGAATGTGTCAGACATAAACGATAAATCCGGGAAAACTATATGGACAATCCAAAAAATTCCCAAATTTTGGGAAATGACATAATAATGGGTTAGGAACAACTTTCATGTTAAAAGTTTTTGCATTTGGGCTACGGGTTGAGCGGACACAGCTCTATCAAATCAGATTTTTTAACAAAAATATTTGCATGAAATAACAACTGGATTTTTACATGTAAACAAAGATCTATGAATTCTAAATTAAACAATAATAAAAACTATATAAAATGCATGAAATAAATGATAAACTATCATAAATACACTTTTTAAACATGAATTTATATGAAAAACGAAAATCAATAGGGGGTATAACTTAATTTTTTGTTCTTGGCTTATGAAGTAAAAGATTCAACCCATCAAAATGATGGATCTTCTATTCTCTTAGACCCTTGGATCGGTGGCGACTATTTTTTTGATGAAGAGGATGATGAAAGCAACGACACCGGTCGTCGTTGTGATGCTTGAAAGGAGGTACCTCCAGAGTCACTGCAAGGACGTTGATGTGGTGGCTGCTTTGATAGAGCTGTTGTTGATGATAACCGGCTGTAAGGGGATGGCTGGGGCGTCCCTTGAAGGTTGAAGAAAGGAGGTCCAGCTAGGTGGGCTGGCGTGAAAGGGGGCTGCAAAGGGCTGGTGTGGATGATGAAAGCAACGACATCGGTCGTCGTTGTGATTCTTGAAAGGAGGTACCTTCAGAGTGACTGCAAGGACGTTGATGTGGTGGCTGCTTTGATAGAGTTGTTGTTGATGATAACCGACTATAAGGGGATGGCTGGGGCGTCCCTTGAAGGTTGAAGAAAGGAGGTCCAGCTAGGTGGGCTGGCGTGAAAGGGGCTGCAAAGGGCTGGTGTGGAGGACGTGGCTGTGATGGCTGCTGGCTGGTGCTCCCCTTTGGTGGCTGCTTCAAATAAGGCTGAAAGCTGCTGTGTAGAAGAGGTGAGGAGAAAGAGGGAGAGAGAAAGAGAGAGAGATTAGCCCCACCGTCCAAAGCCCTTCCTCCCTTTTTTTCCTTTTTTTTTTGGTTTTTTTAACTTAAGTCTTAATTGGACTCTACCTAGGGGTTAATGAGATGGGGAAAGTTCTTTACGTGAATGGGCTGGGCAAGAGGGAAAGGAGGGAAGGAAAAAAGGAAAAAAAGAAAGAAAAGAAGAAAAAGGAAGGAAGAAGGAAAAGAAGAAAGGAAAGAAAAGAAAGAAGAAGAAGGAAAGAAAGGGAAGAAAGAAAAGGAAGGAAGAAAAAAATGGGGCTGGAGGTTTGGGCGACCACCTTGTGCGTCCCACCTCGCAAAATAAAATAAAAAAAATAAAAAATAATAACAAACAAATAAAAAGAAAATTGAAAAAAAAACATATTTTTTTAATAAAAGGAAAATGTAAATGAATAAGTCATCTCAGAGTGAGCTTATTTTTCAAACTTGAAATTCGTTATGAGAATCTTAGGGGTAGAATAGTCTTTTTTGAAAAATTTCTGGACGATACGAGCTATTTTTGGCAGTTTTTGAAATGAGCTTGGATTTTGAAGTTCAATACCCTGTTGCGAATCAAATCTAGTGTAGAATTGTAAAATTTGAGTTTGAAAGAAATCCATATTGTTTTTCTCGAGAAAATATTTCCAAATTTAGAATCTCGGGGATAAAAATGTCAATTTTGGAAACCCAGGGTTTGAAATTGATTTCTTAAAACTTTTAAAACTCGATCTAGATTAAAATTTATAAAACTGGAGTTCTGGACTTCGAAAATGAAATGAAATGTGATGAAATGTTATGAAATGATATGAAATGATGAGAAATGACATGAAATGTTATGCGAAATGCAGACCCTGAATGAAGAATTTTGAATGTCAGACCCCGATTGACACTTGTACCAGTTCAAAAAGTGTTAAAATTGATAAAATTTGTAAAATGATTCAAGAAATGGTTTTAGGGCTCTATCGAGCTAGAGTGACACTGAAAATTAGGGTTTGAGCTTGATTGAACTGAAATGGGCAAGATTGAGCTAGGTTTTAGAGTTTCAGAACTCAAAAGAACTGACCAGACACTGACTCAACTGACCTTTCCGACTAAATTTTCAAGAAAAACTGTCATTTTTAGAGAAATTGTACGGAATGGTCACTGGAGTGAAGTGAATTATGAATCTGAGCTAGAACAAAGGTTAGTGATACTAAAATCAAAGCTCAAACACTAGCTCAACTGACTGAACTCAGCTCAATTTCAGCTGAAAGAGTTGAAACAGACTAAAATGGGCTCCTAGACACTTGGAAATGGTTTTGAACTGAAATTGGAGCGCTTGAACTTCTGATGAGCTCAAGCTAGACTTTGGGGAATATGGTTGACTGGGAATGACTGACTCAGAGACAATTGGCTTGGATTTGAATGAGAAATAAGCTCATTTCTGAACAAATGATCCCATTTTGGCAGGAATGGTCAGAAATGAAAATGACCTTCTCACTGTGAGCTCAAATGAGCTTGAAATGACTGATATTCTAAATGTTCTGAACTGACCAATGAGCTTGGTTGACTCCGACTGACTAGGGTTCATGATGACCTATGGGCAAAATGGTAATTTTTCTAGTGAAAATGTGTAAAGTGGTGATTTTCTGAAACTGACTCGGGGTTTGACTCCTACACTGACCTAACAGGGTTGGCACTGCACGAGGGATGTGTCTGAAATGAGTGTGGAAAATTTGGGGTGTTTACAGATGCCCCTCTTTGCTACTAAGCCGGCTTAGGGCCGAGCTTAGTGGCAAAGAAAACACACCAAATTTGGGCTATAAAAATGCCTCAATTAGAAGGATCTGACTGGGTATGAAGAAATTAGCCCTAATGAAAAATGGTAGATATGAAATGGAGAATGAAGAAGAAAAATTTACTTCAAAAGAAGTGAGATTCAGGTTTTTCCCTTAACCTGAATGGGAGGGGAAATACCTCGCGTAGAAACGAAGCTCAGGTTTGACCCTTAACCTGACCGGGAATGAAATACCTCATCAGAATGAGGCACAAGTTTAACCCTTAACCTGACCGGGAATGAAATACCTCATCAAAATGAGGCTCAGATTTAACCCTTAACCTGACCGGAAATGAAATACCTCATCAGAGTGAGGCTCAGGTTTAACCCTTAACCTGACCGAGAAATGAAATGATGGGATTCTCGAAAGAAGAACCCATGATGGAACCTTCGGACTTCCGCACAATGAATCTGATAGAGGTTTTGCAAAAGGATGAAAATGGGGTCCCTAAAGCTTGAAAAGGGGTTTGATTTTGGGTGCCGCATTGCTGAGACTAAATAACTTTTGAAATTGATGACCTTTTGCTTGAAAATGATTGGTGGCTTAACCTCAGATCGAAATTGGACTGTCTATGGTGGACAGTGGGGACACAGGAAAGTGTGTGAATCTGAGAGCCTAGGCGCTTAGATTATACCAAAAGAAGGGAAGGAATCTTGAAAACTCCCGTTATCAAGTCCTAAAAGGGATAACAAATGGTGTCAGGATACACCAAAGATGAACCTCAAGCTCTCGCTTCATGCAAGGATAACTAGAAAATATTGTCAAAATATTGAAAATTACTTTTGATTTGAAATGATCGAAAGTGATGTACATTGTTTTGAAAATATTCCCTCTTTTCTACTTGAAATATTACCTCCGACTGGGCTTAACTCCGTAGAATCAAGATTCGAATTCAAATTGCTTGCAATTGACTTTCTTTCAAGGAAGCTATCAATTTCCTTGATATGAACAGAAAAAAGATTATTCTTGATATTGTGAAAGCAATTGGTGAAATAATATTGATAATAGAATTTCACAAAATTAAAGAGGATTCTTGGCAGATTTGGCAGTCTCATATCCTCGGGTTCTTTTCTCATGATGACCTTTCTGCACTCTTTTTTTTTTTTTTGCAGAATTGGAGCTCTCTTGGGTTTTTAGGGATTACATCATCCTTCATTTTGGAGATGTCCTAACTTTTCTCTCTCTCTTTTTTTGGAAGGGTACGTCACAAACTCTTTCAACTCAGAGATGTTCTGATCCTTCTTTTCTCTCGCGGATTATATTGATGGTTATTGGCTCTTTGGTTGGAAATCTCTTGATGATAGCAGAAATTAAATATCTTTTGGGGTTTGTCTGGAGGCTCATCGCAGTCGCCTTCATCTTGACGGTGATCTGAACTTTCCCTAGAAGGATCCATCACAAACTCCTTCATCTTGGAGATGATCCAAATCTTCTTTGGCCCCGGGGGTCTAACTCGCATAATTCGTCTTCATCTTGACGACAATTGAGAGGTCCCTTTTGCAGATATTTAATTCCAGCTTAAACGATTGAGGAGATATGGAAATTGAATGGATTTTTTTTGTGTCACCCAGGATATTTCGACTGCTTTATTTTCCAAGAATGATCTTTAAAAATGTGTCATTGACTGTGATCAATACCGATCACTTATGGCTTTGCAACAACATTGAACTTTCTTTGCTGGCCATATCGAGGATTTATTCTTCATCCTTTTGGTTGGCCAATAGAAAGATTTTGAATTTTGAATCCTTTTTCGCGAAAGCTTTGTCCATCCGGAAGTAATACTGAAGGTATTATGAGGTAATGTTTTTTGTATAATAAAGATTTTGAAATCAACAAATATTTAATGACAAATTGGCAAAAAAAAAATTGAAATCCTTTGTGGAAGCGAGCATTTGTAGCACAACTCAACGCATCCATGGCAAAAAAAATCTTCTCCTTTCCCACAAAAGAGAAGATTCAGAAATGGGAAATAGAAATTACTCCTCTCTTCCCTGAAGAGGAGGTGAACAAAGGATAGCATGCGAAAAGAGCGAGCTCCCTCGAACTCTCCCTGTAAAAAGGGTCTCTCGCAAGAGAAAATGTCTGAAATTGGTATTGAGTGACCAAAAGGTCGAAATTGGAATTTGGAAATTAGAGATTGAAATTTTGGAAATGGGAATTTTGAATTTAGAAATTGGAAATTGGAAATTGAAAATTGGAAATTGGAAATTGGAAATTGGAAATTGGAAATTGGAAATTGGTTGACCTGAAGGTCAAAACTGGAAGTCAGAAATTAGGTGACCCGAAGGTCGAAATTGGGAATTAGAACTAATATAAAGATTGAATTTGAAAGAATGACCAATACGCATACAGGAACTGGTAAAATAACCAATGCGAGGTTAGATTTTGTAAAAGGACCAATTTGAGGATTGGATTTGAGAAGGACCAGTGCTAAACCGGATTTGGAAGGACCCATTCGAAGATTGGTTTTTGGGAAGGACCGATGCTAAATCGGGTTTTGGAAGGACCAATTCGAAGATTGGTTTTTGGGAAGGACCGATGCTAAATCGGGTTTTGGAAGGACCAATTCGAAGATTGGTTTTTTGGGAAGGACCGATGCTAAACCGGGTTTTGGAAGGAACAGGTGTTAAACTGGGTTTAGAAGGACCTGTGCTAAGCTGGGTTTGGAATGACCAATTCGAAGATTCGTTTTTGGGAAGGACCGATGCTAAATCGGGTTTTGGAAGGACCAATTCGAAGATTGGTTTTTGGGAAGAACCGATGCTAAATCGGGTTTTGGAAGGACCAGGTGCTAAACTGGGTTTAGAAGGACCAATTCAAAGATTGGACTTTGGGAAGAACCGATGCTAAATCGGGTTTTGGAAGGACCAGGTGCTAGACTGGGTTTAGAAGGACCAATTCGAAGATTGGACTTTGGGAAGGACCGATGCTACATCGGGTTTGGAAGGAAGATTCGAATCGAAATTCAAATCTTCAAGGGAAAACTAAATGAATTGGGTTTTGAAAAAAAAATTGAGTCGGAACTTGGATCTTCTAGACCAATTACTAATTTGCAGAAAAGTTTGAGTAGAAACTCAAACTTCTAAACGAAAGCTAAGCAAATCGGATTTGGAAGAGAATTCAAGTTGAAACTCCAAATTTTCTAGACCGATTACTAAATTACAGAAAAGTTTGAGTAGAAACTCAAACTTCTAAACGACAGCTAAGCGAATCAGATTTGGAAGAAAATTCAAGTCGGAACTCCAAATTTTCTAGACCGATTCTGACACTTGAATTGGATTTGGAAGAAAATTCGAGTCGGAACTCGAATCTTCTAGACCAATTACTAAATTGCAGAAAAGTTTGAGTAGAAACTCAAACTTCTAAACGAAAGATAAGCGAATCAGATTTGGAAGAAAATTCAAGTCGGAACTCCAAATTTTCTAGACCGATTACTAAATTGCAGAAAAGTTTGAGTAGAAACTCAAACTTCTAAACCAAAGCTAAGCGAATCGGATTTGGAAGAAAATTCAAGTCAGAACTTCAAATTTTCTAGACCGATTATGACACTTGAATTGGATTTGGAAAAAAATTCGAGTCGAAACTCTAATTTTCTAGACCAATTCTAGACATTTGAATTGGATTTGGAAGAAAATTTGAGTCGGAACTCTAATTTTCTAGACCAATTCTAGACATTTGAATTGGATTTGAAAGAAAACTCGAGTCGAAACTCTAATTTTCTAGACCAATTGTAGGATCTGAAGGAAGGAAAATTAGACCAATATAAATTGGATTTAAGAGTTTCAACCAGTAAAACAGGATTTAGAAAAATACCAGCATGAGTACCGGATTTTAAAAGGGTACCAGCACAAGCACTAGATTTTGAAAATTATCAGCACAGATATTGGATTTTGAAAAATTACCAGTGCGAACACTGGATTTTGAAGAAAAATTTACCAGCACAGATACTGGGTTTTGGAAAATTACCAGTATGAACACTGGGTTTTGAAGAATTACCAGCACGAACACTGGTTGTTTGAAAATTACCAGCACGAACACTGGGTTTTGAAGAATTACCAGCATGAACACTGGTTTTTTGAAAAATTACCAATTGATTTTGATAGAAAAATTTCAGTCTTCACCCTCACGATGACTTGGACAACTGTCGGGGTCTCACGATTTATCCCTTATTCTGAATGGGCAACTCAGGTTTATCCCTTAACCTGAAGGGGAAACTTGATGCAAATGCAAATTGATGCATATGAATGCGAATGAATGCATGCAAATGCAAATGATGTAAATGGGTGCACATGCGTGCAAAATGAGAGATTTGTGTGATCTTGCCTGCATACAGGACGTTTTGAAGACAATTTTCAAAATAATGCCCCAGTATAATAGGGAAAGAAGAATTAATTTGACCATTATTGAAGAAAATATATTAAGGAATTACAAAGGATGGAATAGAGGATTTAAGTATAGAAAAATTTTCAAATGTTAAGCATTAATGGGGTCTGATAATTCCACACCATCGACATTGATGAGCAGATATGAATTGCGGGGTAATGCTTCCTCGACAACATAGGGTCGTTCCCAATTCGGCGACCATTTGCCACTTGTGCGGTGCTTGAGATAAGCCATGGATATGAGCACTAGATCATTGACTCAGAATTTTCTTTCAATGACAAATTTTGTATATTGTCTGGCTACCCTCTGCCGATATGATTGAGCATGCTCTGCTGCTTTGAGCCTCCTTTCATCGAGCAAATCAAGCTATACTAGCCGTTGTTGCTGATACTGATCAAGTGGCAGCTCTAGAAGTGATGCAAGTTTCAGAGCGGGTTTCTGAACATGTAAAGGTAGTACTACTTCAATTCTGTAGACAAGTTCTGATGGAGTAGCATTAGTTGAAGTTCAAATGGTGGTTCTGTATGCTCACAATGCATCATGGATCTTCTCATGCCAGTCACGACCTGTTTCTAAAGTTTTGCTCCAGGATTCTAATCAGAATTTTATTGGTGGTCTCTGTTAGACCATTCCCTTGAGGATATTAGGGAGCGAAGAAATGATGCTGAATTCTGAACTTCAAGCAAAATGTCCTCATTCTCTCATTCTTGAAATGACTGCTATTGTCCGACACGATATCGTGTGGTATGCCGAAACGATAAAGGATATTCTTGTGGATGAATGAGACCACGTGTCGACCTTCTACGATACACAAAGTGATAGCTTTGACTCATTTAGTGAAATATTCTGTTGCGGCAAAAATAATATTTGTAGCCGTTTGAAGCAGGAGTGATGGGGCCCACAACATCAAAAGCCCCACATAGAAAATAGCCATGAAGAGATGGCGGTTTGCAAATATGTTGTTGGCGCATGAATAAAAGGTGCATGTATCTGGCACAGAGCACACTTCTTTATAAAATGGTAGCAATCCTGCTGCATAGTCTTCCAATAATATCATGCCCAAATGATTTGCTTGATAAGAGTTTGGTAGCCGACGTGACCACCGCAAATGCCTTAGTGTACCTCTCGCATGACTTCTTTGGCTTTATCTTCGTCTAGGCATCTGAAATATTTAGAACTGAATCCACTATGATAGAGGACATCATCGAGAATAAAATATCGAGCAGACACACGCCAAATCGCTCGTTACTCTTACCAGTGATATTCTGAGAGAAGGAGACAAATGTCTTCTCCTTGATGGGAGCCTTTCTGAGACTGTTTTCAGCTTGCTCAGACATCATCCTAATCATCATTTTCTTGAACATCTGATATGCAGCAGGATCAATGTCATATCTATCATTCGGACTCTGTCTTCTTGCAGATCTTGGAGAATCCATTTCTTCTTGCTTGCTTCTAAAATCACTGATGCACTGACACAATGGTGTCTTCTTGCTTGATCTAATCTGAACCACTTGGGAATACTGATGCTCTCTACATAATGAGATAGATGATTAAATTTCAATGATGAAGATTCAGGATAGAAATGAATATAGGAAAAATATTTGATGATAATTTGGTAGATAATTAGAAGAACATCCCATTACTAGGGATTGGGTCGTCGCTGGAGTCACGACAATTGTGTTGTCATTTTTTGTGAGGAGAACGAACAACTGCAAATATGACTTGTTACCTAGGCGAGGTCGTCAAACCATGATAGAATGAAAATTGAAGGATTTTTTATTGAAGGAAAAATATGATTGCATCAATAGTAGACTTGAGAAAGAGGGGGCATATAGACAGTCTGCCACCACTCTTAATAATCAGTAGAGACACAAGGACTGGAGAAAAGAGTGAGAGTGATGAAAGAATCCCAACCATATCTGGTAGAATGGTATGTTTTGGACCACTGCACTGATGCAAGGTCGAACTCTGACATAACCCCTGATAGTAGCCGAGCTTCTACGTGCTTCTGTCTCTGAGAAAATTGCCTAATGCATCGCTCTGGATAGTAGTAGGTACAGGAAAATAGGCCAAGTAGCTTGAACTGCTTGCCATATACATATGTATATCTGGGAAGAAAGCGAGTGCTTCAATGCATACGACCATCGCATACTGAATTTTTTCTCGAGCTTTTCTGGATAATGAGCTAACTTCTGCGAATGCCCCATACTGTCGGTAGATCTTGATCAGGTTCACATATTCATTTTCATTTTCCTCAATCAGTGGCCAAGACTTACGCTCTGTCATGCGAGCTAAAGCATCTTTGGGATCCAAACCCTTGACATTGATAAAAAATTGTTGCTCCAATGGATCTCCATGCTGACCAGCTGGCTCGGGCAATCCCATGATCTTTGAAAATTCATCCATCAACAGGGTCATCTCGACTCATGGGAACGAGAAAGTGCAAGTGCATGGGTTTCACCGCTCTGCTAATGCATGGATCAGATTGCCGTTAACTGTCAACTTTCCCACTGCAGATGCCAGTTCCAACCCGCAATCGCTCAAGTGGTTCGGAAACATACGAGAGAAGTTCTTGAACCAAGTATAGTACCACCAGGGAAAGAAGGGTCCAGTGTTGAGAGCTCGATGCTCGGAAAGACTTTGTCGCACCTCGTAGAAGATGTGACCCTCGGGAAAGACAGAGTCGAGCTGACTGGATGCCATTGGACTGAAAGACAGGAAGACTGGAATTAGACTTAGGAAAAATACAAGAATTTTGAAAATTGCAGACAGGATAAAATGCAAAAGCTGGAAATTCGAAGTCCAGAGGAACGGAAGAATGGAAAATCACCTGGAGTTTTGAAGAAAAGATGGATAATTTGGAAAAATCGTACAGGTTTTTTGAGAAAAAGGAGATATTTCACAAAAGATGGAAAATGAGGTATTTTAAAAAATTGTCCGGTATTTTGGAAAAATTGGGAAAAATATGAGAAAATAAGACAAAAATGAATATCATACATTCAATCACAAACAATCTTGCACATACAGCAATCCCTAAGAAGTTAACTCTAAATGCATTGATTTTGAAAGAGCTTTAGGATCTTAATTCTGACTCTAGGCTCAGATCAGTTGTGTCCAATCATGCTATGCCGATATACTCGAGTCGAGGCTCGATGTACGTGGCATAAAAATTCATCTCCGGTTTTAAGCTTGTATTTTCCCAACATCTTTGAGCACCTGTCGATATACGTTGGACTATGGCCCTTGGTACGTGACAGGGGGGCGTTAGCCCAAATAAGTGGCCCAGTTGTGAGGCTCTGTCCCAAACTATGGTTTTAGAAGAGAGCCCAGCAACGTGAAGACCAGGTAGACATAGGTGGGGTGGTTTTTTAAATATGAGCACATGCAGACAAACAGATGGCTCTAAAACCTAAAGAGATAGAGATTTTGAATTTTTTTGAAGAAGCAAGCATTGTTTTCATACAATTCCTAGATTGATGAGTGTTGTATTTCAGACCTAAGTCTAAGTGAGCATGAATAATTCTCCTCAATTGGTCCTACCAAACCATGCCTAGTCTACATGCAATTCATGTCAGTTGGGTTCAAAACTAGGCTCCTAGGTTCACATGATATCAGAAAGTAAAAGCTGACATTTTATAGAACACAATTTCGATAATTGAGCTAAGTCAACGCACATAATTGATCAGCCAAAGACAGGTCCCATCTCGGTCGCCAAACCTGTTATCATCGCAAAATTTTTCCTCCCTCCCTCTGCGAGAGTGAGAGAAACGATCCTGCGAGTCAAACTTGACCAAAGTTTTGAAAATAGTTTTAAAAATTACTCACCTCCGTTTTGAAAAATTGCGGGAAAATTTCGTGGAATGGGATCCACCTGTCGGTACGAGGTTCAACCGTTCCTGGGCCCTTTACCAGAGGTAATCGAACCAAGGATCAAATGTGCGCTATGACTAAGTTAAATTATCTAAATTATGCTCTATTTTCCTAGAATGCACAGAGAATCAGGCTTGTGCTATGAAATTTTGAAAATAATGCAAGTTTGAGAAACATGATGTTTGCTTTGGAAAATTGAAATATACTTGGAAAATGCTTGAGAAATACTTGGGAAAATCATTGAATTTCATTGGAAATCAGAAATTGGATTAGAAAATGAATTCTCAAGAAAACTTGAACTTTGAAAAATTGATTTGGAGCTTTGAATTGATTTTCTGAGATAATGGATTCGAGAATCTTGAGAAAATCAGGAAGTTCATTGGAAAATGATTTTTGAAATGAAAAATGGATTCTCAAGAAAATGGGAACTCTGAGTAAATCGATTTCTGAAAACTTGGGATTTTGAAATTTGAGAATTTTAAAACATTGGAAAATCTTGATTTGAACTTGGGAAATGCTTTGAAATCTCATATGAAAACTTAGGATTCTGAGAAAATCAAATCTTGAGAAAAACTTAGAAATTTTTGGGAAATCGATTTCTCTGAAATTGAAATTGGAAAATGAATTTAAAAATAATGCAATTTGAATGATATTAAAGAATGAATATGAATTTGAAAGATATTTCATTGAGGAATTGGGAAATCCTTTTGAGTTTTGAGAAATGCAATGCATTTTTGAAGTTAGCCTAAGAGTGTAGGCTGAATGTGGCTAATATGAAGATGATAAATCTTGGTTTTCTTCGTAATCTAACTATGACCATAAATACGAATCCCACCGAGTTTATAAACTTCATAAGATCTTATGCACGTGTCATTTGTGTCAACCATAATGGATTTGAAAAAATGTGCATGAATGATGCATCACATATTGAAAATTGCTGAAATTAAACTATATGCAATGCAATCTTATTCTAAGCAGAAAAGTAACTCTTATTCCAAATTATTACATTTGATATTACGTTGAATTTGAAATGAAATAAGAAAATAAAATCTTCTTCTTGAATGTTCCTGCAAAACTAGAAAACCTGTTAGCACAAAAATGTATTTTTTTCTAAATTTATCCGAAAATATTGGAAATTATCGGATATTACTCAGATATAAACCCAGAATCATACCCCCCTTGATATAAACATGAGAAATAATGAATAAATTTAGAAAATAAACTTGAAAAATTCGAAATTGGGGTCAAAATGACCGAAATGCCCCTGATGACCATGAAATCAGGGTTTTCTGAAAGAAATTTTATAAATTTTGGAATTTTGAAAATAAAATGAAATAAATCAAACATAATATGATGATATGCATGAAAATTTATGGAATTAGAAATTGAAATTTCGAAATTATGGTCAAAATGACAAAAATGCCCCTCATAACAAGACTATGGCCTTGAAACCTGGGTTTTCTGAAATAAATTTTGTAAAAAATAGAAAATTGAAATGCAAATGAGATTAAAATTAACCCTAATATGATATGACATGCTTATTTACATGAATAAAACCCTAAAATGTAAAAAATAACATAAAATATCAAATTTAAGTTGATTTTCGCCTGATTTTCGCTTCTGAATTTAAAAATAAACTAACATACGAAGCAAATGAATTTGGAATTGAGCAAAATTTGGTATGGACACCTAGACTAACCCTAAAAACAGAATGGAGCTCGAAAATTTAATTTTGTGTATTTTCTTTATATGGAAAATAGCTAAAATCCTAAAAAAAATCAAAAGTTTGCCTAAAATGTTGATTCTAATTGGGATTTAGGATATCAAACTTCCATAAACATTTCTCAAATTTCATGGGGTGCCATAGGACATTAAGGCAAGGATTTTTGCCTTTTAGACATCCTGGTTTTGACCTATGGTCGGAGCTGTACAGCTCTGGCAAGTCGGATCAGAATCCAGCAACTCTAGGATTTGGGGAAAACAGACAGGTTTCGGGCGAAAATGTGGGAAAAATAGCAGACATATGGTAAAATGGCTGTAATTGTGGAAAAATATCATTGACAAACATAGAAAAATTTGATATTTTTACATCATTGGGATTTGGGTTACGGTTTGGAAATGGGCATACTGTTATCAGAGACATAGATCTCTGGATATTCTGGATATTGGAATCTGTCAGACATAAAAGATAAATCCAAGAAAAATAATTGGACAATCCCAAAAATTCCCAAATTTTGGAAAATGACATAATAATGGGTTAGGAACAACTTTTATGTTAAAAGTTTTTGCATTTGGGCTACGGATTGAGTGTACATAGCACGTTAGGGTCTGTCTATACCCTGACAAGGAAAAATCGGGATTTTCCCAAAGGTTTGGAAAAATCGATTTTTGACAGAGGCCAAACATGTTTAGAAAAATCCCAAAATTTCCAGACAATCAGTAGATTACATTGTTAATCTACTGTAATTTTTTGGGGAGGATCCGGATCTCCCACAGGGGTGATTCCAAAGGTTTTTGTCTGCTAAATATGGACTTGAAATTTCGGGAAAATTCAAAATCCAATTTATGTTTTGGAATTGTTTAATAGGGTTGAAAAACTCAAATCAAATCCAATTTTTTGCCAGGAGATTATAGACATATAATCATAGTTATTCTAAAAATCTCCAGATTTTTTAACAAAAATATTTGCATGAAATAACAACTGCATTTTTACATGTAAACAAAGATCTATGAATTCTAAATTAAACAATAATAAAAACTATATAAAATGCATGAAATGAATGATAAACTATCATAAATACACTTTTTAAACATGAATTTATATGAAAAACGAAAATCAATAGGGGGTATAACTTACCTTTTTGTTCTTGGCTTATGAAGTAAAAGATTCAACCCATCAAACGGATGGATCTTCTATTCTCTTAGCCCCTTGGATCGGTGGCGACTATTTTTTTGATGAAGAGGATGATGAAAGGAACGACACCGGTCGTCGTTGTGATGCTTGAAAGGAGGTACCTTCAGAGTGACTGCAAGGACGTTGATGTGGTGGCTGCTTTGATAGAGCTGTTGTTGATGATAATCGACTGTAAGGGGATGGTTGGGGCGTCCCTTGAAGGTTGAAGAAAGGAGGTCCAGCTAGGTGGGCTGGCGTGAAAGGGGGCTGCAAAGGGCTGGTGTGGAGGACGTGGCTGTGATGGCTGCTGGCTGGTGCTCCCCTTTGGTGGCTGCTTCAAATAAGGCTGAAAGCTGCTGTGTAGAAGAGGTGAGGAGAAAGAGGGAGAGAGAGAGAGAGAGAGAGAGAGAGAGAGAGAGAGAGAGAGAGAGAGAGAGAGAGAGAGAGAGATCAACCCCACCATCCAAAGCCCTTCCTCCCTTTTTTTTCTTTTTTTTTGGTTTTTTTAACTTAGGTCTTAATTGGCCTCTACCTAGGGTTTAATGAGAAGGGGAAAGTTCTTTACGTGAACGGGCTGAGCAAGAGGGAAAGGAAGGAAGGGAAGAAGGAAAGAAAGAAAGAAAAGAAGAAAAAGGAAGGAAGAAGGAAAAGAAGAAAGGAAAGAAAAGAAAGAAGAAGGAAAGGCAGGGAAGAAAGAAAAGGAAGGAAGAAGGAAATGGGGCTGGAGGTTTGGGCGACCACCTTGTGGGTCCCACCTCGCAAAATAGAATAAAAAATTTAAAAATAATAACAAACAAATAAAAAAATTGAAAAGAAACACATTTTTTTTAATAAAAGGAAAATGTAAATGAATAAGCGATCTCAGAGTGAGCTTATTTTTCAAATTTGAAATTTGTTTTAAGAATCTTAGGGGTAGAATAGTCTTTTTAGTAAAATTCCTGGACGAAACGAGCTATTTTTGGCAGTTTTTGAAATGAGCTCAGATTTTGAAGTTCAATACCTCGTTGCGAAGCAAATCCAGTGTAGAATTTAAAAAATTAAGTTTGAAAGAAATCTACATTGTTTTTCTCGAGAAAATATTTCCAAATTTACAATCTCGGGTATAAAAATGTCAATTTTAGAAACCTGGGGTTTGAAATTGATTTCTGAAAACTTTTAAAACTCGATCTGGATTGAAATTTATAAAACTAGAGTTCTGGGCTTCGAAAATGAAATGTAATGTGATGAAATGTTATGAAATGCTGAGAAATGATATGAAATGGTGAGAAATGACAAGAAATTCTATGCAAAATGCAGACCCTGAATGAAGAATTTTGAATGTCAGACTTCGATTGACACTTGTACCAGTTCAAAAAGTGTTAAAATTGATAAAATTTGCAAAATGATTCAAGAAATGGTTTTCGGGCTCTACCGAGCTAGAGTGACACTAAAAATTAGGGTTTGAGCTTGATTGAACTGAAATGGGCTAGATTGAGCTAGGTTTTAGAGTTTCAGAACTCAAAAGAACTGACCAGACACTGACTCAACTGACCTTTCCGACTAAATTTTCAAGAAAAACTGCCATTTTTAGAGAAATTGTACGGAATGGTCACTGAAGTGAAGTGAATTACGAATTTGAGCTAGGTTTGAGCTAGAACAAAGGTTAGTGATACTAAAATCAAAGCTCAAATACTAGCTCAACTGACTGAACTCAGCTCAATTTCAGCTGAAAGAGCTGAAACAAACTAAAATGGGCTCCTAGACACTTGGAAATGATTTTGAACTGAAATTGGAGCGCTTGAACTTCTGATGAGCTCAAGCTAGACTTTGGGGAATATGGTTGACTGGGAATGACTGACTCGAAGACAATTGGCTTGGATTTGAATGAGAAATGAGCTCATTTCTGAAGAAATGATCCCATTTTGGCAGGAATGGTCAGAAATGAAAATGACCTTCTCACTGTGAGCTCAAATGAGCTTGAAATGACTGATATTCTAAATGTTCTGAACTGACCAATGAGCTTGGTTGACTCCGACTGACTAGGGTCCAGAATGACCTAGGGGCAAAATGGTAATTTTTCTAGTGAAAATGTGTAAAGTGGTGATTTTCTGAAACTGACTCGGGGTTTGACTCCTACACTGACCTAACAGGGTTGGCACTGCACGAGGGATGTGTTTGAAATGAGTGTGGAAAATTTGGGGTGTTTACAAGACCGAAGGAGATTATGGATCGCCAGGAGAGGACACTTCGGAGTAGGACGATTTTGTTTGTGAAAGTGCATTGGCAACATCATGGGTTGGATGAGTGCACCTGGGAGCCTGAGGTCGATATGCGCGAACATTACCCATATTTATTCAATACATTATAATTTCATAGAGGAAATTCTTTTAAGAAGGTAGAGATGTAATATCTCATCATTTTTCCATGAAATTTAAAGTCTAAAATATAATTTTTGAATTTTATACCTATATTTAAATTTGATAAAATCATGAGAAAATAATTAAATAGAGGTGATGTCAGTTGGGTCTAAGCATGGCCCAACGCCCACTGACAAGAGCTAATTGAGTTAATTATAATTTGATTTTTTTTGTTAATCTTTAAATTTCGAGCAAAATTTGAGTGAAATTCAGATTAAATTTGGGAAAAAATCAGAAGCAAAATTAAGGTATGACCATCGTTAGATCCACCTCGTATTGTAGATCTCATAGGAGATCTGTTTTCTCAAAATCGGATTACGATTGGCCTAAAAAATGTGTTTTTAAAAAATGATCGACATCTATTTTTGAACTTTTTCTAGTTGGATCGGACCTGATCCACTCCATTTGATCCATGTTAATATGAATCTAGACTTAGTCCAGGATCCATATTGACTAGGATCTGGTCCTGATTGGGATCCAATTGGATATGAATATGAATTTGGATCTTGGATCCAATCTTGATCTGAAATCCATCAATGGCAATTTAAAAACTTGAATGAATTTAAACTTGTACTCCAGAAACGATCTCTATATCATTGGTAAGAGTTATCTTATGAAATTTTGTTTTCTTATTATCTTGAAATTTGCAAATTTCTATATTTTGACTATGGGGATAAGTATATTTAAATCAATGTGTTATGATTTAAATTGTATGCTTGATATGATTGTGCGTGTTATTCTGGGATCAATCCTAGGGGGGTCAGCTTGATCAGGGGTATGAAATTACTAATAAATTCTGGTTGAAATTGTTTCATAGATATATGCTCATACTCGTGCTAGTTTCAGCACTCCAGTAGACTGACAGGAGTAGAGGGTCTTCCTAACAAATGCCCTCAACGGTCTGGTTGAGACTATTACTACACATGTTCAGGCATAGATGGCGCATACCTCGACGTGTGTCCATCCCGCATCAGTTATTGCGAACACTAGTGTGGTCACGTATGAGAAATTCCTAAAGTTGGATCCACCAACTTTTTCAGAGAAGGCCGACCCATAGACTGCTGAGAGCTGGGTCGAAGAGACCAAGAGAGGGTTATGTGTCCTACCCGTGCCCAAGGACAAACAGACAGACTTTGACACGTACCATCTGTAAGGCGATGCCAAAAAGTGGTGGGACACTCTGCGTTGGGTGAAGTTTGCAGGCGTCAAGACCATCCCCTGGGAGACCTTCAAAGGGGAGTTCCTAGAGGCGTACTTTCCCTCCTTTCCTGGGAAGAGGATGCAACACCACTTCCTCGAGCTCATGCAGAAGAACATGAGTTTGGTGGACTACACACCAAATTTATGAGCCTAAAGAGATACTGCCCCAACCTTTTTGCTCATGACAAGGCGAGGGCAGCGAAGTACGTGCGAGGGCTGAAGGATGGACTTCGGGTCCAAGTGATAACCAGTCGTCCGACCACATTTAGTGATGTCTAGGACTGACTAGCTGGAGGATGCGAGACTTGTGACTGGGTGTTTGGGTTATGACCAGAGCATAGGATTTGATATAGAGTCGATTTTGATATTCTTAGACTTTTCAACTTTTTGATTTAATTAATGAATTTCATTTTGTTATTTCAAGTTGATTAAATGGATAGAATGGTTTGTGATTTGGTTATATTAAATATGTGATGTACCCCGAGTCCTTGGGAGGTTTTTCGCATTTGCTTTTTAAAAAAAAAAACACTTTTTTTCGAGGGTCAGTTGGGGGTCATTACAATAATTGGGGCTGAAGTTAGCTTCTCCTTCAAGGTTTTGAAGCTCTCGTCGCACTGCGGTGTCCACACGTACTTTGCTCCCTTATGCAACAACTTTGTAATATGGGCAACAATTCTAGCAAAATCCTCAATAAATCATTAATAATAGCCCATTAAGTTAAAAAAGCTACAAACTTTCGTGACACTCTTCATTGATTTTCATTTCATTATTGCTTTCATCTTCACTGGATCAACTTCAATACTATAGCCAGAAATCACATTGCCCAAAAACATCACTCTATCAAGCCAAAACTCACATTTTGAGAACTTAACATAAAGCCTATGTTCTCACAGCGTCTCCAAAATGATACAAAGATGAACTCGATGTTGCTTTGCACTCTCAGAATGCACCAAGATATCGTCGAGGAATACGATCATGAACTGATCCAGGTACTGACAAAAAACTTGGTTCATTAAATCCATAAAAACTATAGGAGCATTTGTCAACCTGAATGACATCACCAAGAATTCGTAATGTCCATATCGAGTATGAAATGTAGTCTTCGACATATCCTCTTCCTTAATCATTAGCTGGTGATATCCCGTCTGCAAGTCTATCTTCAAGAATACCTTGGCCATCTTTAGCTGATTAATAGGTCTTCAATTCTCAGCAATGGGTATTTATTCTTAATTGTCACTTGATTGAGCATCCTATAGTCGATGCACAATCATAATGATTCATCTTTCTTAACAAAAAGAATAGGATCACCCCATGGTGAAACACTCGGCCAAATGAAATTTTGCTTCAAAAGTTCTTCTAGCTACTTCTTTAACTTTACTAGCTCGATTGGAGCCATATGGTATGGTGCTTTGGATACAGAAATTGTACCAGGCACCAAATTTATCAGAAACTCCATGTCTCTCGGTGGTGGTAAACCAGACAAATCTTTGGGAAAGACGTCCATGAACTCTCGAACAATCTCCACATCAAAAATCGATGTCTTCTCATTATTCAATGCAATCACACTGGCGAGAAACATCTGACCTCTGAGATGCATGAACTTTGAGGCTCTCAACGAAGAGATCACCCTCTCATCACAAGAGGGTCGAACTACACAAAACTTGACTAAGGGCTGACCAGATCTCTTCAATAGAACCCTATGCCCATGGCACTCCAAACTGGCGAAGTGTTTATAAAGTTAATCTATCCCAAGAATGACATCAAAGCCAGTCATCTCGAGAAGGATGAGGTTCGCATGGAACACACGTCCATCAATCAACTCTGCAACTCTGGGGAGATGCAATCCACAACATGCCTTAGCTCCTAAGGGTGTGGTTATCTCGACTATCGGAATATCCAACAACTTAGCGAAATCCTTCAACACAAAAGAATGTGTCATACCGAAATTGAAAAAAACTTGACCTTAGAAGTCAACGATGTCCATGATACCTTCTATGACTTGATGGCTTGGTCATGCCTCATCTACAATAGCCAGATACACACAACCCGCTGTCTTTTTTTGTTGTTGTTGCTAGGCTAGCTGGGGTTGCTACTATCGATGAACATGCTGATGTTGAATCTGCTACGACACCAGTCACTACTGCAAAGGTTATGGAGCAGTCACTCTCTGAGGACAAAATCTGATAAAGTGGCCCTTCTAACCACAATGCAAGCATGTGCCGATCTCTCTGGAACAAGGTTGTCCTGCATGATCTCTCTGACATTTCTGGCATCTACCATGCGACAGTCTCTGTCGTCGCTACTGCTGCTTCCCCTGTACCTTTTCTGCTTCTGATAAGGGGCTTGCCTATGATGATTTTTCTGGTTCTTCTGAAATGTCTTCTTAAAGGATTTATGTGAATCCTTCTTCGTCCCTGATGATGATGAAGGTGGCTCTACCTTACTTGAATTCTTCTTGGAGGACCTTCAGTCCTTGTTAATGATGTTGGCCACCTCGATCACCTCCAATAGTGTCTGAGGGTGCCCAACTATAACCTTGCTACATAGTCCATCACAAAGTCCTCGCACGAACTTCAGTGCTCGTGCCTTGTCAGTCAAAAAAGTATGTCCATATTATGACAATAATTCAAGTGATTAAAATTAAAATTAATATGCATTACTGTCATAATATAATGGCAAATTCATCAAAATAAAAATCAGATTTCATATGCACAATGCGATGCATATTATAACAACATCTATCATAATAAAATCCATGTGTATTGTTGCCATAAAATGATAATAATTCTATAAAAAAAATGCATATATGAACATGCTATTCATATTATGACAACATCCTTTTTATTGAAAAATCATGTGCAATGATGTCATAATATGACAACAACCTAATTTTAAAAAAAGTTTATCATGACAGCATTACACACATAACAAATTTTTATTTTTTTTAAACTACATGCAAGTGAGCAATAATGTCTCAATCTAAACAATTTTTTTTCTTAAAACTATATGCAAATGAGAAACAATCAACAATGGATCAATTTTGTCAATATAAAAAAATGCAGATTCAATGGAAATCTCTATACCCATGGTTTTACACACACACACACACACACACACACACACACACACACACATATATATATATATATATATATAGCCTGAAAAAAATACAAATTGATGCATATACACATTCATGTATACATTTATATAAATTTTTTTCAATGGTTCAAGCACAACAAAAATATCTACATGACATATTCATCATAAAAACCTTTACTTTTTCCTTTCTCTTAACAATAATAAAAAAAATGCAGATTCTAATATGAATATCTATATATTTTTTTTGCTTAACCCAATCCAGTTTTAAAAAAAAACTAAAACTCGAACCGATTTTTCTAAAATCCACCAAAACCGGTTTCTAACAATCAAACATAAAACCCATTTCTAAAAATCAAAA
This sequence comes from Nuphar pumila, assembly GCF_984573655.1. Classification (NCBI taxonomy): domain Eukaryota; kingdom Viridiplantae; phylum Streptophyta; class Magnoliopsida; order Nymphaeales; family Nymphaeaceae; genus Nuphar; species Nuphar pumila. Next base: position 17,645,133 of record NC_143265.1, on the reverse strand, counting down.
TCAAAACTGATTTTTTTTTAATGAAAATCAAAACCAGTTTCTAAAAAAACAAAACTCAAACCGGTTTCTAAAACCACCCTTATATAGATTTTTTTTTCTAACATCATCACTAAAACTGATTTTTTTTCAAAAACCAACTCTCAAAACCGTGTAACTCGGTTCTTAAAAAAGATCAAATTCAAACCGAGTAGATCGGTTTCTAAAATGAAACCTAATATATATATAATATATATATATATATATATATATATATATATATATATATATATTCTTTTTTTTCTCACAAAAGAGAAAAAAATCACATTTCAATGCTCAATGTGTTTTCTTTTCTAAATAAAACACAAACCATGCAAACTCGGTTTCAACAATCAAACTTAAAATTGAGTAGGCTCAGTTATAAGAATCTAAACTCAAAATTGGTTTAAACAAAAAAAACTCAAATCGTGCAAGGTAATATATATTGTACATTTTACACTTTTCTCTTTTTTTGTTTTCTCTCTTTTTTTTTCAGATTTTATTTAGCATGTCATAACAAAAAGAGAACAACACAAAACGTCCGCACTTAACCATGGTTGCAATCAATTTTTTTTTTGACAAGTACAAGTCAAACCGAACCTAACACATGCCACTACCGCATAGAAGGGGTCAACACCTACTTTGTTTGTAAAATCTGACAAATACAATCCTTAGCGATGCTAGACACACCTTCTAGCGTGACTCATCGACGATTATCCTCCTTAAAATCATCTTAAACACAAAAACACAAGAAATCGAGGAGAAATAAGAAAATCAAACTCATAAAAAAATAAGAAAATGTTTAAAGAAAAATGAAGACGGGAGGGCCGACCTACCCAAGTCGACTTGGACTTCTCCCCTAAGATAGGTGCTTCAAAATCTTCCTCCAACCGACCTCCCTAGCTGACTGGACTCCTCAGCTGCACCAACAATGGCTGGTTGGAGTGTGTTACCGCCCAAGTCCAAAGCTCCAAATGCACACCAAAAAATCATGGTTGTGTAGGGGAAAGAGTGTGCAGAAGAGAGAGAGAGAGAGATGAGAGATGTGAGGGAGAAATGAGTGAGAAGGAGAGTGAGAGAGGGTTGGGCGTCCCCTTCCTCGACTCCTTCTCTCTAAGTCAAAATCACCCCCCTTCTCTCATTATTTTTTGTTTGACCAACTTTTCCTCTATTTATTTATTTTTATTCTATTTTTTAAATACTAGATATTGATTAGTCAGATTGAGTGGCATAACTTCTACTCCCAAATGGGAGTAGCAGCCTGCTACTTGTCTCCATGCATTGGCCCGACAAGAGGTGAGTTATGCTATAAATTTTTTCTCTAGTTTTTGAATGGGCTATAGGAGGCGGCAAAGGGGGTTCACAACATTCAAGTGAGCTCATCATGAGACCATTGCACGAGTTTAAGTGCTGACAATGCATACTGACCTAGCTCTACATGCATTGGCGGAATGTGAGGTGGTTTTGAATGACTCTATCATCTTTAAAACCATTTTTTTTACTTTTCAAATCACCTCACTCTACAAAACAATTTCAAAAACCCTACCTTGGTCAAAGCCTAATAAAAGTGCATGAGACCAATATGGGTCTCATGCAGTTGACCTGGCTGGTCAACCTAGGTTGGGATGACTATGTTCCTTGAAGTCAAAAATACTTCTACAAGATTCTGATGTTACTCGAATTGCCCCCGAAACTTGCTGAGGGTGTTTCAAAGCCAATTCAAGCTCGAATTCGATGAAATAAAAGTCAAAATTCATTAAAATTTCGTTGTAAATCCACTCCTGACCTCAAAAATAGGGTTTTCTGACCCTAAATGTCCAAATTTCATTTAAAAAAATTGCTCAAAAATTAAAATTTTTACCGTTAAAGGGATATAATGCAATCACACCACTAAAGTATTGAACCTAAATGCATTTCAAACTAAATTATACATTTAAGCTCCCATTCAAGGGAAATCTTCAAAAGGAGATTAGGGGGGAAAATGGGTTCCAAATGATAATTTTTGCACTAGGAAGCACCAACTTCAATAAGAATCAAGCCCATAAAGCTAAAATATGTATCCCTAACATGGGCACACAGAACTATCCACAGATACCAACCAAAATGAGATTGAATGAAAACAAATGCCTAAATAGAAACTAACCCAAATATTGATTATTATGTGTCACATAAATCGGAGAAAACAAACAAAAGCAAAACATCCTAATGAATCTATAGACACCAACCAAAATGAGGCTGAATGTAAACGGAATGTCCAAATAGAAACTAACCCAAATATTGATTATTGCATGCCACATAAATAAAAAAAACAAAGGAAAAAGAACTTAATGACGCTAGAGAGAGAAAACTTACTTGCATGAGTAAGTAGAGAGCTTGGTGAGCTTCTCCCTCTCAACATTGAGCCATGATTGTGGGTTGATGGCATGGAGTTGGGGCTCTTTACATGAGTATGAAAAGAAAGACTTTCTTATACCACCAAACACGAAACCTCCCTGCTTATCCCAACTCTCCAAAATCTTACTATGGATCCCACACAAGATGTCTAGACCCCACCCCTCCCACAACAAATCTTTAAAATCTTTTTAATAACAAAAAAAATGAAGCTCACAAAAGATACCAAGATACCCACACCCCAAACAAATCTCTAGAAACTTTTACACCAACAAAGGGGAAAAGAAAAAAACACCCTCCTTGATTTCTGAAACTACAACCCACCAGAGAAGAACCAAAGAGAAATGAAATTAAAAGAGAAAAAAGAGAAAAGACCCTCTATGTTAACCCACAAACTATGCCGAGGGGGGCGGGGGGGGGGGGGGGATTTAAAGAAAAAAAGGAATAAAAACACACAAACTATACCCACACAAAAAAGGAAAACTAATACCACCATTGGAAAATGGAGCTGTTATACAGAAAAACAAATGGGTAGCAAAGAAAAAAAACCTTGATTGTCTCCAAACGGCTCTATTTTCATAAGAAAAATGAAATACCCTTGAGAGAGAGGAGGTGGGGTCGCACAGCCTCTCAGGAGAGAGAGAGAGAGAGAGAGAGAGAGAGAGAGAGAGAGAGAGAGAGAGAGAGCCTTTAGGTCGTGCTCACCCTGACCCATTATCCCATTGAGTGATTTCTTGGGATCAGGGTGGCAACATGCCCACCCTCCCAATAACGTGGCTCCACCCCTGGATGTATGAAATTATGAATTTCTTAATTTCTAAGTTACCAGAGAAGAATTTTGTTGAGTGTAGCATAGTCTACTTTAATGAATTGCAATAGGTTCACTGGTGGAGCACTAATCACTATAATTCTCATTCTTAATGGCTTTTACAGAACATGCCCAACTCCAACTATGATTCTTTATGAGCAAATGGGGATATCTTAATGCCTTTGAAAAATACAGCCCATTTCTAGATCTTTTGATTTCTCCTTTTCTACGGAACATCAAAAACAAGAAATTCTGGATTTTAGCACATCTGACTTTATGCTCCAGTGCTTAAAAAACTGCAAAAATTGGTAGGTGGCTAGTATGCTATTAATACTAAGAAATTGAAAAAATCCAGGAATCTCTAGCTGACAATCAGACCTGCACTAAAGAAAAGATATGGGGCTTCCAATTTTACAGTTGTCCACATCTTCATTGTCGTGTGGCCTGAGTTTCCCAATAAATCAAGGACAATCTTATGACTGACCTGCTTTTCAGATTTGCTCATGTGAAAGTTGAGGATAAAGCAAATATTTAGACAATGACTTGACATTTTAATTTTTTTTGCTCTTGTTCTTATTGTCAACTAAAAAGAATTCCATTCTAGGTTCTATTGTCACTATCTACAAAAAAAGTCATAAGCATTTTTGTTTCGATTTGTCGCTATTGTATATTGTTTTTTATGATATTATTGAAAATATTTGTTTAAAAAGTAAAAAGAATCCTCAATTATAAAAACTATAGAGGACCATTGCTTGGTGCAATTGCAAGTGCTCGTGTTGCCAGCGTAGAGACATGGTTTCGAGTTATGAGCAACGTTGTCAGTATTGGCCTGTATCGGCCCATACTTATCGGATACGATACTAACTTGAATCGGCTATTTTTTTAATAAATATAAAAAAATGCTTAAAATTAATTTTTAATATTATTTTAATGGTTTTAACACTTGTCAAGTTCTGATTGACACAGAATATTTTGAAATTAGAAAGAAATTAATCGTGTGGCTTTATCATAGTTTCTCATTCTATGGACAAGAGCTGACCACAATAATAATTTATTTACCCTTTTATAATGACCATATGAAAAACCTTCTATTTGGTAAAGCACTTTTATGGCCATTTATGTTCATCACATTCCCACAAGGCTACAACCACTGGTCGTGTGATCATGGCCATTGATTTTCAGATCCAACAATGTAAACAGTGTCAATTGTCAAACCAATTTTCTTTTCTTAATTTATTATCAAAAGCTAACATTGCCCAAGCCTTTTTTTTTTTATTTTGTCCCTAAAATTGGTAAGCTTAACAAAAGAAATAAGGCTAGGAACACGAGCCATTGGGGTCCAATATCCAAGTCAAACAACCCAAAGCAATCAATAGATTATTCATCTCCTTTAGCAACCAATATAAAGAAAAACACTTCAAAAAACCAAAATAGAAGAGTGACTTTTGGACTCTTTAGACAGATGGAGCTATCTTTGGTAGTTGGAACCATGCACACATGAGAGAGGTGAGCAGCCCTTGGGGCAAACTTTACCACAGTCAAACTACCAAAAAAAGAACACACATGAAATTTTCTGACACTTCACAAAATATAGGATGATCATGGTTCGATAATCATGTGGGACATTCCTCACTACAAGGTCGAATCTGAGTGTACTCCATGATGGATGATGGACCCCAAGGGTTTTACCCAATGTTGTCAGTGTGGGTGGGTATCGGCCTGTATCGTCCGATAAGTATCGTATCGACCGAAAATCTATACACATCACCACTGAATCAGCTATTTTTAATATATATAAAAATACTTAGAATTATTTTTTAATATTATTTGAATGGCTTTAACACATGTCACCTTCTGATTAACATGTAATATTTTTCTTAATTATTTTTGACCGATTTAGAACGATTCACTTGAGTATCGGTCAGGTGGGATTCACCTGAATCGTTGGCCAAACGATGCCAAACCGATACTGACAACATTGGTTTTACCAACTAGAGGTCTGTCAATGTGCAGTCGTTCATGTGCGGTTTTCCTTGTAGCCGACAAACAAACTATGTTAGATCTCAAGACTTGGACAAGAAAAAGCCAGTTTGATCATCTCAAATTGCTTTTGGACAGCCATTAATATGGCCTGCAGGACACTGAAGATTACTGTAATTGCATCAATAACGTTTTTATGGGGCCATAGGATCTTTAGAATGTTGACTCATACAAAGAATGGCAGCTGCCAACCAAATACCCAAAACTAGAGCAAATTTTGGCTGTATCACCATGATGTACAGTCTTTTGTTTTTTCCAAAGCAAGCTGGCTAATAGTTAACAGTGGCATGTTGGGATTTGAACTTGTGACCGTTGGGCTAAGATGCCGTGGAGCATGATAACCACAATACAATGTGAAGAAAGGGACATATTCCTTCTCGTGGATGTCTTCTAAAGCTATAACAAAATCCACTATTAGTAACTCATGGAAACTTGCAAAATGAAGCCAAAGTTCAGTCAATGATCTTTGTTAGGGAGGAATACATCTCTCTCTCTCTCTCTCTCCACCAATTTCATTGGGTTTATGATTTTATTCTCATGAATTACGTAAAGCCATGAGCTTGTGAGGTTGGTCAACTAAGGCACGAACCAAAGTTGATCTATGTGGGTTTCATATGAAATATTACCGAATCTTGAGTTGGATGGAATATCAAACTTAGTTGGCCTGCTTACTCTAAGGCTCCAAGTGAACTCAAGCCCTTGTCAACTTATTGTAGGCATGAAAAGAGTAAATGAACTTATATAGACACGCCAGGCTGCACTAACTTGAACTGAGGGTTACGTTTCAAGTTGGTCGAAGGCTCTAAGTAAGGTCAAGTTCTCCTCAACATATATAAAGGCAGACCAGGCTGCAACTAGTGGCAAGTAGGGATATATAAACAGTTTGGATCAGGGTCAGGTGTAGAACATATATACTAGATCTGATTAATCAGATGTTAGTTAACCAGCTTAGAGTTGTATGGAGGAAGGGTAGCACAGGTTTGGATATAAAATGCATGATCAAAGGTTTGATAACTAACAAGCAAACCATATCTAACACATCTATGTGATCACATTGAGTCGATGCATGCTTGCACTTGTGATTTCCACCTTAATAGCTTCGTACCTTCATTGGTACCTCAATGTTTTTTTGGAAGGCAAGCTAGGGTTAGGCAGGCCCTAGCAGTTATATAACTATACCATTGGGTTTTGAACCTGCAACGTCCCAGCACTAGTGGCTCCTACCAGACAAGCGGTGCCCCCCGTTGGTAATCTATTATACCTAAATGTTTACCCCTAGGCATTGCACGAAAACTCCATAAGTGGCATTGCTGAAAGTGCTGGTGATGGGAAGTGATAAAGTGGTGATATCCCCATTTTTAAATACTTGAGTCCTGGTTCACGTTCCGCTCTCGGGTCAGAAGGGAGGTCCCACCTTCTTCTCTCTCTCTCTCTCTGGTGGCTCTCTCTACCGACACTGAACCTTAAAGTTAAAACCCATTAATTCTTATTGAATTTTTGTGCATTTCCAGCATGCATTGTTGACAAATGTTGATGGAGACAGAGAAGTGAGAAGAAGACAGATCTCTCTCTCTCTCTCTCTCTCTATTTTCTTTGGAAAAAGAGAAGGGGAAGGAGGAGAAAATAAGGGGTTTCAACCCATGAAAGATGAAGATGGGAGGTCTCTTTAGAATGGGTTTCTTACCATTTTGGTCTTTGCTTCTTCTTCTCCTTGTTCTTCTTCCCATCGTTCGTGCCACCACGGATCAAGCCGACGGTAATTTCTTCCCACTCTTCTAGTGTAAGACAATGCAACAGGCAGACCCACCACCCCCTGCCTTCTGTAGTCTATTGTTTTATTTTGGCACTTCTTTGATCAAATCTGTTCTTGTTGTTTCGGTGCAATGATGTGGTATTTTTACATGCAGAAATAGAAGCCATTTCGTGCATTTTTTTCGATTAGTGGTTTGTTTAGTTGCTTGAGATGAAACAAAAAAAGGGAAATATGGTTTTACTTGTTCCTCTACTTGTTGCAACGTGGTCATATTCTACCTCTTGGTTTGTGATGGTTCACTCATCTAATTATAACAACAACATCATCATATTCTTCTTCTTCTTCTTCTTCAATGGTAGATGAAGATGGTCACTGGGAAACACAGTGAAGGCAAAATATCTATTTTTGGTATTTGAGTATTCATACTTATGAATACATGAGTGAGCACGACAGAAAATTTTTATTCTTATTTTTTAAGAATTTTAACTCTTTAACAATGTGGGAATTGCATAAAAAAGCGTAATCCCTCTTTTCGGTAGGCTCCTTCATGTCATTATTTATAATAGGAGGTTGATGATGGGATGCTTAGAATTGTTAAGAACAGTTAACTGTAAAACATGCAATAAACTCCCATTTGTTAAAAATTTCAAGTAATTATAAGTTTCTGTTGATGCTTCTTTGACGTGTGCGGAAAAGATAGTGTGTGGAGTGCACGAGTCTCAATGATGAATAAGAATGCAGTTGAATTCATCTTCCTTGGATGTTGGTTTCTGTTTGGTTGCATCTATGGCTGTTTTTCATTTAATCTATGGTACCGAGATACCGACCATCATCTCGTATTTTTTGTTTAGTTCAAGCCCTTCAAGTTATCTACAGTTCACTGAACCAACCACCTCAGTTAACCGGATGGAAAGCAAGTGGAGGCAATCCATGTGGGGAGTCTTGGATGGGAGTGTTCTGTTCCGGGTCATCGGTTGTATCCTTGTATGCACATCATCTCTGTCAATGAGACTTGAAATATGTTTACCTCTATAATTATTGGATGCTAGTTCACGTGCTCTTCATCATTTTTGTATTCAATTATGCGCTTCTTGAATGTGTTGGAAAGGACCTAAGGCTATTCTTCTATTTGCTATTATGCCAGAAAAATCCCTGGACTCGGGCTTAGTGGAACGATGGGTTACTTACTTTCAAGCCTCTTGTCTTTGAGAACTCTGTGAGTATCTTTACTATGAGGTTGCAGATTGGTGGCGATAACTATAAGGATGACATAGTGTTTTTCTTTCTTGATAGGGATCTTAGCAACAACAACATACACGAAACCATCCCATACCAGTTACCACCGAATGTAACATACCTGTATGATATTGATCCCCAGTTTTACTCTCTCTCTCTCTTCAGTATTTGTGTTTTGTTGATTAATGTTCTGCACTGTCGACAATGCAGAAATCTAGCAAGCAACAACTTAAGTGGCAATCTTCCTTACTCTATTTCTAACATGGTGTCACTTTATTACCTGTGAGTCATCTTAAATATGTTTTGAGATTGTTGTATGACACTTCAATTCTTGAACTTGCTTTTTTCTTCCTGCATTTTGCAGGAATGTAAGCCATAACTCACTGTCACAGGGGATTGAAGATCTTTTCACTAATCTTGCTGGCCTTTCTGTCATGTAAGGGTCGTGATCTTATTCAACTAATTTTATATTCGTATGTGAAAACCCTCATATCAGAACATGTGGCAACGAATCTGTTTGAGTTTGTGATTGTGATGATCTGTGTTTGACTAAAATTTTGGCATCAAGTTGTTGAAAATTCCATATCAACAATAGCCAATCAATTCTGAGAATGTCTCTCAATGCATTGGCAACCTATTAGTCCTATTATAGCACATTTAATTCTCACGTCAAGAAGAAATAAAGAATATTCTATGGTATTTTTGAGTTTTTGAGGCTTTGGGTGGTGATGGATAACATTACTTACTACTTAGTGAGCGCAAATAGTTTCTTTTATACATTGTTGCAGTTGGAATGCTAATCACATGGTTGTGCAATGCTAATGAAGCTTTTTGGAGATAAAAGTAATGGATATGACAGACTTTAAGGAAATTTATTTTATAGGTGCATATTTTCATTGTTGACCTTATATGCTCGAGGGTGTAGGCGGGCCATATACATTCTGATGGTTTCTTGCTATTGTGGTGCTGGAAACTGGTGAAACTAGGATAATCTCGAATGGTCACCTGCTTTACTAATATTGGGTTAGAAACCAGCAATAGCATATCCATTTGCATGAATATTGTTAATAATAATAGTTGGGTAAAATGTAGACACAATTTGACCAGATATGTCATACTTTTGACCAAGATTGCCAAACTAGGAAGCGGAAGCAGGAAACAATATGGGAAGCGGAAGCAAGGCATTTTAAAATTTATAGGAAGTGGGAAGCGAAGTATCAATTTAAAAGCAAAACATTAAAAAAAATGAAGCAATATGAGGAAGCATAGACCATGTGTGTGGGAAGCGTAGAAGAAGCGTAGGGGAATCGAGATTCCCATGAAGTTTCGGAAGCGAGAAGTATCGCGCTTCCGAAACGTGTTTCCGGGAAGCGAGCTTCCCACCTACTTAAGAAGCTTCCGGTAACTCTGCTTTTGACTTACATCATTCTGATAGTACAAGAAGAATCTAGAGTTATGCCATGGTTGCAATGCAATTGATTGTATAGCAACACTGTCATATACGTTGGCCAATTTAAGAGTGGATGGTATAGGAAAAGGTTAGAGTTTGTCACAGTCCTAATATATATATATATATATATATATATATATATATATATATATATATATATATATATATATATATAGTAACTGGCAAATATCAGAACTATTCAGAACCAAGAACAACCGTCCGATCAACCCAGATCAGACGACTGTCAGGGGCTGCCGGGCTGGCAGCCCTTTTTGGCTTTTCGTTTTCCGCCTATCACCCCAGGCCAAAATCCAATTCTCTCTCTCAAAACACAACCCTCTCTCTCAAAACACAACCCTCTCTCTCTCTCTCCCCCCCTTACTATTCCATTTCTTACTCCTCACCCATCTCTTGTTTCTGGCCCTGAACATGAGCGGGGCTCTCGATGAGCTGCCTGGCCTGTTTGAATGGCTACCCCTCGATCAACAACTATCTGATCTCCCAACCAACAGACCACTCGATGGCGTTGGGTCCCCCTACCTCGTCGGCGTCAGATCCCCCCCCCCCCCCCCCCCCACCCGACTCCGTCCAAACAACGACGACCCACCTTAACCACCTTTCATCGGCGTGCCCTGCTCTCTCTTCTCTCATATTCAAACCCTAGCCTCTCTCTCTCTCTCTGCCCCTGCTCGCTGGCATCTCCCCCACTTGCATCGGCACTGCTCAGTTCCTTTAATCGCTAGGTTCCTCTAGGCGATATGTTTGAGTCTCTATTAATTGATTCTTGAGAAGCTTGGTGAGCATTTCCAATATTTCATATTTTGTAGAACTTGTAGTGCTAATGAACCTTTGGGCGATATGTTTGAGCCTTTTTGCTTGATGGCCACACTCTCGTATTAGGATGTGTTTTATTGTTTATGGGTTTCTGTTGGTTCTTATTGCTTATCGTATCTTAGTTATGCTTGAGATTAGGGACATCCATTATTGTCTATTGTTTTTTAAGTTCTTGATGTGAAAAAACTTACATCGGTCTAAATTTTGTAGGTTGTCTCCCTTCGAGGATCAATAGGTTGAAAGGTCAATTTCATCTTAGGTATAGCTAAATAAGGGATCATAATGTCTGAAGCCCTTGAGAGGTCAGCAAACCCTCTGATTTTGGAAAACTAGATCTGGGAGATACTCCCAGCGAACCATCTATTTTTTTTTAGATGTTATCACACCTGTTTATAGGCTGATTTTGATTGGTTGTGATCAACATGCGTTTCTGTTAATTGTACACTGTCTTGATGACCTGTAGTCGATAAATTTTACTTAATGTCATTGAATATGATTTTTTATAAGATCCTGTCAGCTATTATAAATAGAGTGCCCAAATGTCTAATGCACAGTTCCATCGTGAGGAAGACATGACTATTATGTTTAGAGATAGATGGTGGGTTCTGAAGGCTCTTCGGGAGGAACTGATGAGCGAGGCCTACAGGTCGAAGTATTCCGTTCATCTTGGTAGCACCAAGATATTAAAGGATCTTCAGAGAACATATTGGTAGAATGAGATGAAACGGGACTTTGCTGAGTTTGTGTCTCGATGTCTTACTAGCAAGTTAAGATCGAACACCAGAGACCTGGTGGACTCCTACAACCTTTAGACATCCCTGAGTGGAAGTGGGACGACATATCAATGGATTTTATTGTGGGTTTACCGAAGACTCGTCGTTAGCATGATGTCATCTGGGTGTTACTAGACCGACTAACGAAGAGCGCCCATTTTCTGCAGATCAGAGTGAGTCAAAGTTTGTAGAGTTTGGCATATCTGTATATAGACGAGATTGCTTGACTTCACCGGATACCACTTTCGATCGTGTACATCTCGTTTTTGGCGCCAGTTGCAGAAGGCCTTAGGTACCAAATTAAAGTTCAACACAACTTTTCACCCGCAGATTGATGGACAGACGGAGCCTACTATCCAAACCTTTGAGGACATGCTGAGAGCATGCCTGCTAGATTGGGCAAGAGACTGAGATAGGCTTATAAAGCTTGCAGAGTTTTCATACAACAATAGTTACCATGCCAATATCGGTATGACACCATATAAAGCTCTATATGGTAGACCATAAAGATCCTCGTTGTGCTGGGACGAGGTTGGTGTTAGAGCAGTAGAGTCTTCAGAGGCAATCCATTATTATTTAGACCAGGTACGGATGATTCGCCAGCGATTAGTTGCTGCCCAGAGCTGACAGAAGAGCTACGTCGACTAGCGGCGTAGGGAGCTTAGCTTTGCAATGGGCGATCACGTATTTGTTTGGATATTGCCTACGAAGAGTGCTTCTAGGTTCGGGAAAAATGAGAAGCTTAGCCCTCGGTACATGGGACCTTTTGAGACCCTTGAGCGAGTTGGTGAGTCGGCGTACCGAGTAGAACTTCTACCTCAGTTTTTTCAGATCCACAATGTTTTCCACGTCTCGATGTTGAGGAAGTATGTACCGGACCCCTCACATGTTATTTAGTATAAGATACTCGAAGTATAATTGGATTTGACGACGGATGAGAGACCAATGGAGATTGTGGATCGCCAGGAGATGATACTTCGGAGTAGGACGATTCTGTTCGTGAAAGTACGTTGGCAACATCACGGACTAGACAAGTGCACCTGAGAGCCTGAGACCAATATTCGTGAACATTTCTCACACTTATTCGGTATGTTATAATTTCGTAGACGAAATTCTTTTAAGGGGTAGTGATGTAATATCTCGCAAATTTTTATAATATTTTCAAAGTTTGAAAATACATTTTTTAATTAAATAGTTATATTTGATATATTAAAATTATTGAAAATAATATATATGGCTGATGTCAATGAGGGTCTGGACTTGGTCGAGGGCCCATTGAAGATATCTATATATGATATGTAACATTTGCGAATTTTATTTATTTTTAACTTTTAAATTTGAGAGAAATTCAGGTTAAAATTAGGTTTAATTCAGGCGAAATTCAAAAGTTAAATGTAACTAGGACTCTAGTTAGATCTGTTATAAATCGTAGATCTCGCAGGAGATCTGATTTGTCGATTTTGGATGTTGGTTGGTCTAGAAAATGCATTTTTCAAATTAGACCAGCCTCTATTTTGTTTTTTTATTTCCAATTTGGATCGGAGTCGATCGACCTATATACATTTGGGTTGACATCAATATGGATCTGGACCTAGTCCAGGATCCATATTGATTAGTGCCCATGAATGAGTTGAATTTCAAATGGATATGGATTTGGATCATGGGTCCAACCCAAACCATAATCCATCCATAACTTATTTAAAACAAAAAAGAATTTAAAACTTTACGAAACACACACACACACACACACATATATATATATATATATATATATATATATATATATATATAGTAGTTATGATAGGGTACAATTCTACGTTTGGTAGAACTCTACCCCAAACAATATGGATCTAGAAGGGGGCGGGGGGTGGGTCACCCCTGTTAAAATAGAGCATGTGCATGGATCTGGATCTGGATCCAGATCCATACGCACGTCTATCCTTTTAACTATGCAGCTGACGTCTTTTTCATTAATGGCATTTATGTAATATGATTGTTATGGTGTGATATTTTAGTCCCTATTGTAAAAGCGTTTTAATGTAAAGAGATTAGGGCTCAGAGGTAGAGTTTAGTTTTGCTGCCCCAACTATTGTGCATCTACCTCTCTCCCTTTTCTCTGTTTTTTGTGCAGGCTGAACAGAGGAATAAACCCCTCACGATATCTCATAACCCCCTATTGAGATTTTTAATATAAAGAGAGAGGCAAAACTTCTCTCTGAAAACGTCAGCCAGAGAGAAAACAAAAAGGAAAGAGAAAGGAAAAAGAAGAGAAAATAAAGAGAGAGAAAAAAAAGGGAAAAGGCATTATCTTTTTTATCTCCTATTCTTTTCACGTATTTCAGCATAGCAAGGTACAGGTTCTTCTCTTTTTTCTATAGAAAAGGGTTTAAGATGTCTTAAATCATATGGGTATAAGGGCTGATCATATCTGAAAATTTCTACATGTATATATTATATATTTTTGATGTTCTTGATGCTTAAAATTGAATTTTTCCATCTCTGAACTTGTCTGCAAATTTTTGCATGCATATGCTATAGATTTTTGATGTTCTTAATGCTTAAAATTGAATTTTTGCATTCTTGAACATGTCTGCAAATTTCTGCATGCATATGCTATGTATTTTTTATGTTCTTGATGCTTAAAACTGAATTTCTGCATTCCTGAACATGTCTGCAAATTTCTGCATGCATATGCTATGTATTTTTGTTGTGCTTGATGCTTAAAATTGAATTTATGCATCCCTGAATATGTCTGCAAATTTCTGCATGCATATGCTATGTATTTTTGGTGTTCTTGATGCTTAAAACTGAATTTCTGCATCCATGAACATGTTTGAAAATTTCAGCATACATATCATGTATATTTTTACCGTTCTTGATGCTTAAAACCAAGTTTATGCATCCATGAACATGTCTGAAAATTCCAGCACGCATATCAAGTATATTTTTACCGTTCTTGATGCTTAAATTCAAGTTTATGCATCTATAAACAGGTCTGGAAATTCCAGCATACATATCATGTATATTTTTACTGTTCTTGATGCTTAAATCCAAGTTTATGCATCTGTAAACATGTTTGAAAATTTTAGCATGCATATCATGTATATTTGATTTGTTTTTATTGATTTGGAGAAGGCTTACGATAGAGTACCTAGGGACGTTCTCTGGTGGACAATGATGAAGAAAGCTGTTTCTCTCAAGTACATTAGTATAATTAAAGATATGTATGAAGGAGTAGTAACCAATGTCCGCACTTGTGGAGGGGTGACAACCAATTTTTCTATAACGGTTGGGTTACATCAAGGATCTGCTTTAAGCCCTTTCCTATTTGCTATAGTGATGGATGAGCTTACGAGATCAATTCAAGAAAATGTGCCGTGGTGTATGTTGTTTGCTGATGATATTGTTGAAAGAAGCACCAAACCCTAGGTAGAGAGAGAGAGATAGAGGGAAAGATAGAAGAGAGAGAGAGAGAGAGAGTGAGAGACGGCTGCACAGAGAAAACACTTCATTTCTTCATTAGGGCTTCTCTCTATGTTAAATAGAGAGAGGCTAAAAAGACTAATTACATCTAAGCCCTTTATGACAAAATAATTTCAAATAGCTTTTAATATAAAAAGATAATATAAAAAGACTTAACTTAAAACCACCTATTCTCAACACTCCCCCTCAAGCTGGAGCATAGATATCAATCATGCTCAGCTTGTCACAACATTTTGAGAAATTAGGTCTCGCCAGAGCTTTGGTAAAAACATCTGCTACTTGATCTTCGGAAGATACATGATCGGTGCAGATAAACCCAGCTTGAACCAGGTCACGAACATAGTGACAGTCAACTTCAATATGTTTAGTCCTTTCATGAAACACTGGGTTGTTGGCAATATATGTAGCATCCCTATTGTCACACATCATCAACATAGGCAGGGATACTTTCTCCTGAAGCTCGGTCAAGACTGATTTTACCCACATAATCTCAGCTGCTGTCTGGGCCATTGCCCGGTATTCAGATTCAGCACTCGACCTGGCTACAACGGTTTGTTTCTTACTCCTCCAGGTAACAAGATTTCCTCCCACAAACACACAAAATCCAGATGTTGACTTCCTATCTTCGACAGATCCTGCGTAATCTGCGTCAGTGTAGGCAACCACATCCAACGATGAATTTCGTTTAAACAACAGACCTTTACCAGAAGATGACTTTAAATACCGAAGAACCATCATAGCTGCATCCCAGTGAACTTTTGTGGGTTTGTCCATGAACTGACTGATTTTACTCACGACTAATGAAATGTCAGGTTTAGTAACAATCACATATAGCAACTTACCCACCAAGGATCTAAAGCTGGCACTATCCACATAGTCAGATTTCTCATCGAACATGTGAGTTTTGGGATCCATTGGAATATTAGCTGGCTTAGCTCCTAGCATTCCAGTCTCTTTTAATAAGTCCAACACATACTTTCTTTGAGACAACACTAAGCCCTCTTTGTTTCTTGCAACCTCGATACCCAGAAAATATCGAAGGTGACCAAGATCTTTAGTAACAAAGTGCTTCTGAAGATGATCTTTTGTTGCAGAAATATCTTGGGCACTGCTCCCTGTTAATATGATGTCATCAACGTATACCACCATAACAACAATTCCAGTACTGGTTTTTTTGATAAACAAAGAATGATCTGAAGCTGACCTGACAAATCCAAAGCTCAACATTACCTCAAATAATTTGTGAAACCATGCCCGCGGACTCTGCTTCAGGCCATAAATAGCCTTCTTCAACTTGCACACCTTCTGACACTCCCCCTGAACCTCGAACCCTGGAGGTTGTTGCATGTAGACAGTTTCATGCAAATCCCCATACAAAAAGGCATTCTTGACATCCAACTGAAACAAGGGCCATCCATGATGCACAACAACAGAAAGAACAAGACGAATAGTGCCAAGACGAGCAACTGGGGAGAAAGTTTCAAAAAAGTCAACCCCATAAGTCTGAGTGTAGCCTTTTGCAACCAATCGGGCTTTGTACCGTTCAATCGACCCATCCGAGTTATACTTAATGCTATATACCCATTTGCAGCCTACAATATCTGCATCTGTGGGAGGATCAACCAAGTCCCAAGTGTCTCGAGATCATAAGGCATCCATCTCATCACGCATAGCCTGCATCCAGTTGGAGTCGACTAGAGCTTGTCTGTGATGAAGCGGAATAGAAGAGGCAGACAGAGCAGAAATAAAATTCTTCATAGATGTCCCAAGATTAGCTTCTGATACAAATTGCGTGATGGGGTAAAGAGTGCACTGTCTCTTTCCCTTGCGCAGAGCAATGGGAAGATCAACATCAGATGTAGGGGCAACAGTTTGCTCAGAATTACTTACCTGAGGAGAAGGAGGTGATGGCGGCATGGAGGTAGGAGGCACCCTGTGCGTGTATACTATGGGAGGGTTTCGGAAGCGAGACACTGGAACCAAGGACTGAGGAGGAAGCGACTCTAACGGAAAGGGAGGAATCGGCAGAGGAAGGATATCACCAAGGCTCTCCTGTAGTCTGGGAGTAGTACTTGAAAAATAAGGGATAGACTCAAAGAAGGTAACGTCCGCACTAACATACTCTTTATGAGATATAGGGTCGTAGCAACGATATCCTTTTTGGTTCTTAGGATACCCAAGGAAAACACATTTAATAGACTGCGCAGCAAGTTTGTCTCGATCCGGACCCAGCTTATGCACAAAACACACACATCCAAAAACTTTAGGAGGGATAGGGAAGAGAGGAGCCTCTGGATGGAGAATTTGAATAGGGATCTAGTCTTCTACAGAGCTTGACGACATGCGATTTATCAGAAAACCAGCTGTCAGAACCGCATCGCCCCAGTATGAAGCATGCATATTGGATTGAATCATAAGGCACCAAGCAACATTAAGGATTTGTCTATGTTTCCTCTCAGCCACTCCATTTTGCTGGGAGGTATGGGGGCATGTAAGTTGAGGTTGAATCCCATTACCCGAATAGAATTGAAGTAAGTCTTTGGATTTGAACTCAAGAGTATTATCAGTGCGAACAATTTTAACACATACATCAAATTGAGTTTTTATCTCGGCAATTAAAGATTTAAGAATGACAGGACCTTGAGACCGATCTTTTAACAGGAACACCCACGATAACCTTGAGAAGTCATCAACAATAACTAGATAATAACGACACTGAGACCTATTCGGAATCCTACTCGGACCCCACACATCGACATGAAGAAGATCAAACAATCCTTGACTTGACGGACTCTGACTAGTAGGGAAAGAGCTTCGACAATGTTTTCCCAATTGACATGTTTCACACTGAAAACAAAACTGAGGGAGGTATATGAGAAATGACACGACGAAGTTTTGTCACTGGAAGGTGACCCAAACGATGATGCCACAATAGAGGACTTGAGGATGATGTACCAGCTGAATAGGCCGAAACTTCTGGTTGGAGTAGGTAATACAGACCACCTTCCTCATAGCCGCCACCAATCTTTCTCCCCGTCAGCAAGTCCTGAAAGGTGCACCCCATAGGATCAAAAATCACTCTACAATTCAAATCTTTTGTCATTCGGCTGACGGATAGTAAATTCTGTGGAAACGAAGTAGCATGAAGAACATGCGACAATTGAAGAGTAGGAGTAATAGACAGGCTTCCCTGCCCTACAATTGGGGAAGAACTACCATCAGCAAGAAGTACCCCTTTTATCAGTCACAGGTTTTAAACCCAAAAAATTACTCGAATTTCCGCACAAGTGACCAGATGCTCCAGAATCAATGATCCACCTATCACCTTGACCGGATAGGCCATCACCTGCCGAGTACACAACCTCCGCAACAGAAGACTTCGAAGTGGATGATCGTAAAGCAATGAGCTCGTCATATTCAGCTCTGCTAAGTGTTACATAATCCTTGGAGGAATCTGCATCTGATTTAACCACTGGAGCCATAATATAAACTAATTGGCTAGATTCACAAAATCAAGGAGCAACCACACGCGCACACCCACAATCAACTACGAACCCGACTATATCAAGTTTTGATTTCACCAATGAAATATGAGAAAAGCGACTTGCTACTATTCATATCCAAACTTAAAACAAATTTAAAGAAACTTGACCAGCACCTTCCACCTCAACCGCGGATGGCTATTGGTTGCAAATCAAGATCACACATCCAACACGATAAAGATGTGTCTGGTTTTCAGACTATCACACATCAGTTTTCTGCGACTACATAGTTTTTCGCGACTACACAGTTTTCCACACCAGAGATAAAATCTGGACAGGCTTCAAGTAACACAAGAAATAGCGTGTGTTATCATCACGCATTAGCCACTAAGACAACCAGTAGCAGAACTCAACATAGAATCCCTCGACAAAAACCAATTCCTACAAACAAAATAATTTTCCCACACTGCAGGGAATCACGCCTGCTGCTTAAAACAAATTCTGCAATAAGTTAACATGCTGCTTTCACAGCACACACTTTCCAGCCAAACAGATCACGACACAGTAGGGAACACGACTGCTAATATTCATCTTCTGAAATCTAACAACAAAATAGAATCTGAGATAAACTTACCATCCAGATTCACAACTAGCGATAACTTGAGCACGTAGAAACATAAGCCTTCAAAGAACTCGGCAACAATACAATGCAGGAACCACGATACTCCCAGCCATATACTCACAGAAACCACGACAATAAACGAACTCGGCAACAATACAATGCAGGAAATTACAGCATCCCGGCAGAGATAAACACAACAAGGACTCACGACAGGGGATCACGGCATCACAACAGAAAATCAGGGCAGAAAACCACGATCCACCCGCCACAGTCAACTTCCACGTCAATCTTCAGCAGACCCGATCTCCACTTGATGGGTAGCAGCTGGCGACTTCAACCATGACAGCAAGTCTTCTTTGATCACAACAAACATACCCAAATCTGAGTAAGATCTGATTCCTCCCCCTTTTTTTCAGATCTTCACCCTGTACACGACGAGTTCTGGCACCCTCGACCATTGGGTCTTCATCCACCTTCCAGACCTGGCTTCAGATGTGAGTCATGACCTCCAGTCAGATCTTCATTGTCATGACTAGGTCTGACTACAAATCTGTCGCCAGATCTGATCTTCACCAAGAGGCGCTGATCGCTGATCAGCAGAGGAGCGATATCCACCAAGAGGTTTTATGCAGATGCAGATATTGCTTGAAGGAAACTGAGATTGGAGTTCAGGCACTCAAGATCGCACGTGGCTCTGATACCATGTTGAAAGAAGCACCAAACCCTAGGTAGAGAGATAGAGGGAAAGATAGAAGAGAGAGTGAGAGTGAGAACACTTCATTTCTTCATTAGGGCTTCTCTCTATGTTAAATAGAGAGAGGCTAAAAAGACTAATTACATCTAAGCCCTTTACGACAAAATAATTTCAAATAGCCTCTAATATAAAAAGACTTAACTTAAAACCACCTATTCTCAACCGATATTGTTTTGATTGATGAGTCTAGAACTGGGGTTAATGCTAAGTTAGAATTATGGAGACAGACATTGGAAGCAAGAGGTCTTAAGTTGAGTAAGAGTAAGACAGAATACATGGAATGTCGATTTAGTAAGCAACGAAGTAGTGATGGGAGTGTACTGAAGCTTGGTGAGCACGAAATACCGGTGGATGATTCTTTCAAATATTTGAGATCTATCATTCAAAAGTATGGAGAAATTGATGGAGATGTAAATCATAGGATAAAGGTTGGGTGGATGAAATGGAAGAGTGCAACTGGAGTGTTGTGCGATCGTAGAATGCCATTGCGGTTGAAGGGAAAGTTTTATAGGACGACTATTAGGCCCGCTTTACTATATAGTACGGAATGTTGGGCTGCCAAGAGACATCATATTCAAAAAATGAGTGTAGCTGAGATGCGTATGCTGAGATGGATGTGTGGAAATACAATAAAAGATAAGATTCGGAACGAGGAGATACGTAAGAAGGTAGGCGTTGCACCCATTGAAAATAAGATGAGAGAGAATCGTTTACGGTGGTTTGGACATATTCGACGAAGGCCTAATGATGCTCCAGTTAGAAGGATGGAGAAATGGGAAAATATATTAGTTAAAAGAGGTCGGGGTAGGCCTAGGAAGACATGGATGGAGGTGATAAGAAAGGATATGAATGCTTTGAACCTCACCGAGGACATGGCATTGGATAGAAATGATTGGAGGAGAAGGATTCATGTGGAAGACCCATAATGATTTTCTTTGTTGGTTCATATCGCCGACCCCAATTGTTTTGGGATGAAGGCGTAGTTGTTGTTGTATATCATGTATATTTATATCGTTCTTAATGCTTAAATTCAAGTTTCATCTTTGAATGTGTCTGCAAATTCCTGCATGTATTTCTTCATTTTTTATCAGATTTACAACATGCATAGTTTGTACATATGCTGGCTGCTTCATAAACAGGTTCGCAGCAGCATATATTTATGTATATATATGCTGTCCGCAATCTGGACAGGTTTGCTGCAGCATATATATACATATATGTGTTGTCCGTGTTTTGAACAGGTATACAAGAACATATATTCACTTATATATGTGTTCGCATTCTGAACAGGTACGCAACAACATATATTCACTTATATAAGTGTTGTCCACGATCTGGACAGGTTCACAGCAGCATATATATACATATATATGTGTTGTCAACGTTCTGGATAGGTACGCAACAACATATATTCACTTATATATGTACACAACAACATATATTCACTTATATATGTGTTGTCTGCGTTCTGGACAGGTACACAACAACATATATTCACTTATATATATGTGTTGTTCGCGTTTTGGATAGGTTTGCAACAACATATGTATACATATATATGTGCTGCCCACGTTATGGACAGATTCACAACAACATATACATAGATATATATGTTGTCATATGCTCTTTACACATGCTGCCCACGTAATGTGCTCTTTGCATATGTTCTTCGCATATGCCGTACGTGTTATGTTGGTTATATTGTTTACGTTGCGTTATATGCGTTATGTTGCTTGCTTGCGTTGTGCTGTTCGTGTTCTTGTGTAGATTCACAGCCTAATATATATATATATATATATATTGTGCTGATTGCTTTTGAGCAGATTTGCAGCATAAAATATATATATGCGAATTGCTACACGGCTTAAAATGTATATAAATGTTGTTTGCTTTTTGAACAGTTTCACATTAATATGTGTATTATATGTGAATATGTTGGCTAGATTTGAACATGAAATTTTTGGTTATTGTGTGTTTCATGTTCACTCAAAAATCTTTCAATGTTAATTTATTGTGATAATGTTTGATCCATTGAAAGGCCATTGAGGGCCGTGAGCATGTATTGCTTACGAAATATTAAATTGTGATTTTTGCATTGCAAAATGATTTTGTTGGAAATTGGTTTTCCTAAATTAATTACACTCTTGAATTTCATGGGGCAAAGGCTCGAATTGTAGATTTGCATAACTCTTCTTGTGTAAAGAACTCTTAATTAATTAAGATGGTAAAAGAGACCAAACAGTGAAATAATTTTCTTCCCTGGTGACCCTCTGAAAGGATGGAAACCTTGGATGGCTGTCGTGGGGGATCGTGAGGATATTAAACACTATGTACATTTATTGTCCCAAAGAATTCGATGTGTGGTTCGTGTTCTTGGTCACAATTATAGGAAACTTTCAGTCACTTTGCATGAGGTGTTGTTGTTGACTCAACTGTAGTTATTGGTATACCAAGAAAGTGGCATCAATGAGTGCGGATTTTCATTGATATCTCGACATTAGGTGAAGATTTCAAATAATCCGACGAATGGTGAGGATTCCTGATATCAATCAGAGAACAAGTGTAGAACCCAGTAATTAAAATACAAATTTGTGTGTTAAGCTATGACTGGAAACTGCCTTGAACCTCATGAACTTTACCTGTTTTGAGTATCTGCGAGTCTATAAGAAAGTGAAAATTAAATTTGTGTGCATTAAATAGGGATATGCATACAGAACCAATTCTAATCAATTAAATTAAAAAGTTATTCATAATGTTGCATTGATTCATGTATCCTTAAATGTTTATCATTAATTTCATTCATCCCTAAATGTTTGATTTAACATGGAATTGTTGATTGCTTGCTTGAATTGCTTAAATGGTAAGTTTGTTTTTATGCTACTTGTGATTTCTCTTAAACTTGTGCTTGATTTACTTTACGCTATTTCCTTACAACAACAACAAACAACAACTACGCCTTCATCCCAAAACAATTGGGGTCAGCGATATGAACCAAAAAAGAAATTCATTTTGGGTCTTCCACATGAATCCTTTTCCTCCAATCATTTCTATCCAACGCCATGTCCTCGGTGAGGTTCAAAGCATTCATATCCTTTCCTATCATCTCCATCCAAGTCTTCCTAGGCCTACCCCGACCTCTTTTAACTAATATATTTTCCCATTTCTCCAACCTTCTAACTGGAGCATCATTAGGCCTTCGCCGAATATGTCCAAACCACCGTAAACGATTCTCTCGCATCTTATTTTCAATGGGTGCAACACCTACCTTCTTACGTATCTCTTCGTTCCGAATCTTATCTTTTATTGTATTTCCACACATCCATCTAAGCATCCGCATCTCAGCTACACTCATTTTTTGAATATGATGTCTCTTGGCAGCCCAACATTCCGTACCATATAGTAAAGCGGGTCTAATAGTCGTCCTATAAAACTTTCCCTTCAACCGCAATGGCATTCTACGATCGCACAGCACTCCAGTAGCACTTTTCCATTTCATCCACCCAACCTTTATCCTATGATTTACATCTCCATCAATTTCTCCATACTTTTGAATGATGGATCCCAAATATTTGAAATAATCATTCACCGGTATATCTTGCTCACCAAGCTTCACTACACTCCCATCCCTACTTCGTTGCTTACTAAACCGACATTCCATATATTCAGTCTTACTCTTACTCAACTTAAAACCTCTAGCTTCCAATGTCTGTCTCCATAATTTTAACTTAGCATTAACCCCAGCTCTAGACTCATCAATCAAAACAATATCATCAGCAAACAACATACACCACGGTACATTTTCTTGAATTGATCTCGTAAGCTCATCCATCACTATCGCAAATAGGAAAGGGCTTAAAGCAGATCCTTGATGTAACCCAACCGTTATCGGAAAATTGGTTGTCACCCCTCCACAAGTGCGGACATTGGTTACTACTCCTTCATACATATCTTTAATTATACTAATGTACTTGAGAGAAACACCTTTCTTCATCATTGTCCACCAGAGAACGTCCCTAGGTACTCTATCGTATGCCTTCTCTAAATCAATAAAAACCATATGCAAATCTTTGTTCCTCTCTCTATATCTTTCAATAAGTTGTCTAAGAAGATGTATAGCTTCCATAGTTGATCTTCCAGGCATAAAACCAAATTGATTCTCCGATATCATGACAACCTTCTTCAACCTAGACTCAATCACCCTCTCCCAAAGTTTCATAGTATGACTCATGAGTTTTATACCACGATAGTTTGTGCAATCTTGTATATCACCCTTATTCTTATATAAAGGCACCAAAGTACTCTTCCTCCACTCATTAGGCATCTTATTTGTTCGCCAAATCAAGTTAAAAAGATTTGTCAACCATTCTAAACCTTTCTCTCCCAAGCATTTCCAAGCCTCGATAGGTATACCATCTGGGCCAACTGCCCTTCTTGATTTCATTTTCTTCAAATCCTCTGCAATTTCTTTCTTTTGAATCTTGCGCATGAAGTCACGATTTATCTCATGAAAAGGAATGGAGAAGTCTCCAAGATCTTGAGCATGACTATCATTAAATAGCTTATCAAAATAATCTTTCCATCTCTCCTTAATCTCCTCATCTTTGACTAAAACCCTTTGCGTTTCATCTTTGATACATCTAACCATACCCAAATCCTTCGATTTCCTATCTCTCATCTTTGCAAGCCTATAAATATCCTTCTCGCCTTCTTTGGTATCCAACTTGTCATAAACCTCCTTATATACCTTAGCCCTCGCGTTTTGAACAACTTTTTTAGCTTCCTTCTTTGCTATCATATACTTCTCCAAATTCTCATTATCACGACTCTTACTTAGATTTCTATAACACTCTCTTTTAACCTTAATAGCTAATTTGACATCCTCGTTCCACCATGATGTATCCTTATCTAGTGGTGCACCGCCTTTAGACTCACCCAATACCTCCTTAGCTACTTTTCTCATACCACCCGCTATCTTATTCCACATTGATTCTGAATCCTCCTCGAGACACCAATCAACTTCCTTAACTACCTGCTCTACAAACATTCCTTGTTTAGCTCCTTTCAGTGCCCACCACTTAATTCTAGGATCTATCCTATGTCTATCCCTTTTGCGGCATTGTCTAATTCTAAGATCTAAAATTAAGACTCTATGTTGTGTAGCTACACTTTCTCCTGGTATAACCTTACAATCGATGCAACAACCCCTATCTCTCTTTCTAAGTAGGAAAAAATCTATCTGACTCGTATTAACCCCACTTTTAAATGTTACTAGGTGAGACTCCCTCTTCCTAAACCAAGTGTTTGCTAAGATCATATCATAGGACAAACAAAAATCTAAAATCCTTTCTCCACTTTCATTTCTTTCTCCTATACCATAGCCTCCATGGATATTCTCAAATCCATCCCTACTAATGCCTACATGTCCATTAAGGTCACCGCCGATGAAAAGCTTTTCTCCATAGGATGTCTCTTGTACTACTCCATCTAAATCTTCCCAAAATTGATGCTTAATGGAATCATCTAAACCTACTTGAGGTGCATAAGCACTAATAATATTAATAATATCCGTACCTAATACTAATTTAATAAGTAAAATTCTATCACCCTTCCTACGGACCTCAACTACATTATCTATAAACTGACGACTCATAACAATCCCTACTCCATTCCTATTCCTATTTATTCCTGTATACCAAATCTTATATCCCCAAGGTTCTATCACTTTAGCTTTCTCACCTACCCATTTGGTCTCTTGAAGACATAAAATATCAATCTTTCTCCTACACATAACATCTACTAACTCTACCAACTTACCGGTTAAAGACCCTATGTTCCAAGTGGCTAACCTAATTTTATGGTCTTGGACTAACTTCTTTACCCCCACCCGTCCAACAAAGTGAGGGAACCCTTGCCTATTTGACACCACACCCGGGCGCCGGTGTGACGCGTCGCTTCTGGGCGACGACCTAGCAACCCTTGCACATTTATCACTGCCTCCGGGCCTAGAGAGTACAGCGCGTCGCTCAGTAGGGAACGCCCCAACGAAATTCTCATATTGGTTCATTTTCATAGGATATGACAAAGTTTTTATGCTGGCTGTCACAGGCCTACCGCAACCCTCCTCCTTTATCCGGGCTTGGGACCGGCAGTGTATAACTACACAGGCGGAGTTACTTTACGCTATTTCCTTATTGTTGGAAATTTAGAGGGGCTCGTATGAGAACTTCGGTTCTTACCCGTTTTCTAAAAATGTTTTTCAGGCATCGAGGCTCCGTGATGAGGGGGACTGGCGGGAGGACTCGAGGTTTGTGGTCTGATGGCTCGAGTTTTGATATGCATGGGATTGGATAGAGTTGATTTTGGAATTTATTCGCAAACTTATTGACAAACTTTATTAACAATATTTGATTAAATAATTGAACTTGAGTTAATTGTTTAAATGTATTCTATGTATGAAACGATTGATGGGTTGTGAATATTAAATTTGTAATGTGATCCTAGTCTTTGAGAGGTTTTTCCGCAATTGTTTAAAAAAAAATCTATATTTTTCGAGGACCAGCTAGGGTTGTTATACTAGTTCTCTACAGTTATGACAATTTTTTTTTCCTTTCTACTATCATTTCTCCCATCATTGCTCTTTGGCCTCCAATTATTTTTGTTGAAATGAGGAGGCTTATAGGAATAAGTATTGGCACCGGGTCTCTATACCACCAACACATTTTCCTTAGACTCCTTAGATTCAGTCATGGATTTTAGCTTAAGTTTATTCCATGAACACTTGGGATAAAATCTCATGCAAAGAAGAAATCTCTTCTTGCTTTTGGTTTTGGTGGATAATTGAAACCCGGACATGTTTAAAGTCGGGCCTAAGCCCTCATAAATTGTTTAAATTGCTAACTAAGGATTTGATTTTTCCTACGACGAGCATCATCAAGAGTATCCCAAATAGGCTCCATTTTCGTCATTTGGTCACTCTTTCTCCTTGCTTGCAATTATGAATCTTATCTTGCAATTCCTACTTATGGGCGGCATCATTTCGAGTGTAGGTTTATTTGATAAAAACCCACACTTCATCGGCTTTCTCAAATTTCAATATATTTTTGCAAAGTTCTCCAACCATACTTCTCATAAATAGGGATAAAGACCTTGGCATGTCCAACATCCCTTGTTTTAACAACTTTTTTATAGTCTAAAAGAGCCTTTTCTCTCTCTTGGTCTTTAAGAGATTCTTCTTTGATTACCCCATCTTCCCCACAAATAGATTTAGTGATAATATGTTGAGGTTTCGATATGAAACCATCAATATAGTCCCACAAGTCTTTGCCAACTAAGATTTTTTTCATAGTAGTGGCACACATGTAATTTTTTCATCAAACTTGACGGGAACAACGGTAACTACTTTTTCAGCCATCGTACCAAGAAAATAAAAAGTAGAAGATAATAGATATAGAGAGAAGAAGTGAAGAAGATGGCAAGAAAAAATGGTGAAGTTTGATGGTGCACTTTCCGAGGCAACAAACCAATATTCTCACGATTCACCTCTTGTTCTTCACGTACAAGTTACAATTCAAGAGCACCCTTGCTTTGATATCATGTAATCAATACAAGTGGGTGCCTCTTATGGGCATACAAGAGCACAAGAACATACACAATCAAGACCACCTATGGGTCAATACAAAATCACAACCTCACAAGCCAGGGCTAAAACACAAGTAAAAAATATAGGTATTATTGAGGGTTGGAATGCTTGAAAACAAGCTTACAAACGGGAGGGGGTTCAACCCTTATTTATATATAAAGTGGACCACTAAGGCCATTGGGAGTACTCCCAACGGCTAGAAATATAGCCGTTGGGAGCACTCCCAACAGCTCTATTTCAAGGACATTATAAAGTCTATAATGCCCTTGATAAAAAAGAAAAAATACAGATTTAATAAAAAGGCCTAAAGTGCCTTTAATGATCAAAGCTAATTATATACAGTGAAAAGACTAAAATACCCCTAATGGGTATTACTTATTACATCAAAAGATATAATATATATATATATATACTTTAACAAATATCTCATGAATACTGTCCTCATTGCCTCTGAAAAGAATTGTTGTGGATGCCTTGTCTCTGTGAATGTTTTTCTGTCTCAAAAACAAGGAGAGTTATTCTGTTCTGTCAAAGTACCATTATTAATCATGATGAGACTGCTGAAAGTTTCTGTCCTTGCTGCAAATGATTCAAACAAAATGATTTGGTCTCTCAGTCTGCTTATTTAGAAAGAACATGGGAATTGATGAAAATTTTGCTGATACTCCACGGGGCCATGCAAATGAACTTGTGACATTTTTCTTTTCATTCCAAAAGCTGCATACTATGTGATAAATAATGTCCTCAGAACAACCAGACTTGATTTACACATAATGAAATAGATCTGTTAGTTATCCTTGCTGTGTTGCAAATTCCATTATGAATGTCTGTTCTGCCATGGCAGGGATTTATCTTTCAACAATTTTACAGGAGATCTGCCAACTTCCCTTGGTTCATTGTCAAACCTTTCAACTCTGTAAGTGTGCTGGGTGTCTAAGTTGTTTAAGCATTTTGTGTATATGATGAAACTTCTGTATTTATGCATCTAGTTGTTTTCTGCAGTGACATGCAAAGTAATCAATTGACTGGTTCAGTTAATGTTCTCCGGAACCTGAGCTTGACTGAATTGTAAGCCATTTATTTATTTTTTCCTGCCTTGAGCTGAATCTTTTAGTTCATGTCAGGTTTACACATTCTGATTTCAACAGAAATATTGCAAACAACCATTTCACTGGCTGGGTTCCACCAGAGTTCAGTTCTATTTCTAACCTAGTGTAAGCTATCAACTTCATCTTTCTGATATCTTCTTTTTTTCTGGTTTATCATATCCATGATGCATTCTTTAACTTGATATTTTCTACAGGATTGGAGGAAATTCATTTAATACCGGCCCTGCTCCTCCACCACCACCATATACTCCACCACCTCCAGGTAGAGCACACAATAATCGTAGTAGTGGAATGACTCCACGTAATCCACCAGTTACCAATGGAAATGGGTCTGATTCAAAAAGACTTGCAGCTGGTGCAATAGTGGGCATTGTTATGGGCTCACTTTTGGTGGTTGTAGTTTCTTTAATTGTCCTTGTTTTCTGCCTACGTAAATTTCCAAGTGGTAGAGATTCAAAGGAAACTGCCATCAACAACTCCTCAGAAGTTCATTCTGTTGGGTCAGGTAGCAGTGCACTTCTCTATTCTTGTTTTTTTCAGTCTTCACTTAGTAACATGGTTTTAGCCTTCTACATGTCAACAGGTTCTCTATTTCTTTTTATGTTGTAGACAAAATTTTACTTTTTTGAATGCTATATATGCATGTATGTGATAAACTGTCTCATAAATCGAGAAAGGGAAAGGAGAGGGAGAGAGGAAAAAACTCGAGTCCTTGCTTGGAATCGGCAGCCACTATTTTCTTAATGCTGCACTAATCCTTCATTAACATTAATAGGGTTACAAACAACTTTACATGTACAAAATTGCCCTTTACAAGAAACACATATTACATATATGTATAAGAGGCTGTATCGGATATGGATCTCTATTGGATCCATATCCGATCTATATTCTAATACCCTCCCTCAAGTTGTGCATGGGAGTAAACCATGTGCAACTTGTTCTTCAGATACCAAAAACGGTTACTTGTGAGACCTTTTGTGAACGCATCAGCGACTTGGTCTTCTGACGATACATAAATTGGTTCAATCTCTTTGTCTTCTATCTTTTGTCTGATGAAATGTTGGTCGATCTCAATATGCTTAGTTCGGCTGTGATGAACATGATTAATCGCAATTTGCATGGCACTTCTATTATCACACATAAGAGTTGAACTTGAGACACTCTCTCCCATTTCTGTAAGTAGATGTCTAATCCAGGTCACTTCAGCTGTGGCAGCTGCCATAGATCTATACTCTGCTTCTGTGCTAGATCTTGCTACAACCTTCTCTTTTCTGCTGCTCCATGAGACATGATTTTTTCCAATAAAAACACAGTAACCTGAAACAAATCTCCTTTCATCTGGGTCCCCTACCCAGTCTGCATCTGTGTATGCCAATATATCATGTTTTGGTGTCCCCCATAAAGACTGAACATATGTGAGTCCATCACCCATCGTGCCTTTTAGATAACGAAGAATGTGTTTGACGGCATCCATGTGACCAGTTTTCGGTTCATGCATGAACTGAGATACTTGATTTACAAAGTATACTATGTCTGGTCTGGTAAAAGTGAGGTACTGTAACATGCCCACTATACTGCGGTACTTGCTTGCATCATGGTACAACTCTTCATCACAAATGCTGAGCTTTTGATTGACAATGCTGGGTGTAGGCAGAGGTTTGCGATCTGTCATTCCTGTTTTGGCTAGAAGATCAAGAGTGTATTTGTGTTGGGTTAATGACATTTTTCCATCCTGCCTGTCCACCTCTACACCAAGGAAATATTTCAATTTCACAAGGTCTTTCATCTTGAACCACATACTTAGAAGCACCTTAATTCGCTGAATGTGGTCTGGAGCATTGCCAGTGATCACAATATCATCAACATATATAAGTAAGAAAACCATAGTGGTATCATCCTTATATATGAATAGAGAGCGATCTAGTTGGGAACGGATGAAACCGTGGTTCTGAATTTCTAAGGAGAAACTTTCAAACTATGATCTGGAGGCTTGCTTTAAGCCATACAATGCTCTGGTTAATTTGCATACATATGCCTTTGGATCTCCCTCTGTATAACCTTGAGGCTGCTCCATGTAGACCTCTTCCTTTAAATCCCCATGCAGGAATGCATTTTTAACATCAAGCTGACTAAGGGTCCACCCATGTTCAATTGCCAGACCAAGAATGATACAAATAGTTTCCATTTTTACCACTGGGCTAAAAGTTTCATCATAATCTTGACCGTATTCTTGGGTAAAACCTTTGGCAACAAGACGTGCTTTGTAACATTCAATGCTACCATCTGGCTTATATTTAATCTTATAAACCCATTTTGAGCCAACAACATTTTTATCTGGAGGACGTCCAACTATCTCCCATGTTTGCACTCATGGAGTGCCTCAATTTCCTCATTCATTGCTTCAATCCATTTCTTAGAGTGAATGGCTTGACAAAAAACAAGTGGTTCTTCGTGTTTCTCAATCTTGGATAGAAAAATCTGAAAATCCATTGAAAAATTATCATAACTCACCCACTTTTCAATAGGATGCCTTATCCTGCCTGATCTTCATAATGCTTCTCTGTCATTGGAAAATGCCACGTGTTCTCTAGTAGGCATATCCGTTCGCTCTTTGGGTCTCATGGTATAGACATTTCCTTTGTATCTCAGATATTTTGTCTTCGATGCCTCATCTGAAACTGTCTCATGATTGGTGCTTTCAGGAGTCAAAGTGGTATAAACCCCAGCCTGTGAAATAAGTTCAGCACTGAGCCATGGATCATACCAATTATCATTGGTGTCAATATGTTCATGATTGTGATCTGCTTTATTTCCCAAAAAACTATTTTCATCAAAAATAACATTTCTGGAAATTCTGATCTTTCTATTGGCAGGATCATAGCACCTGTAACCCTTGTGTTCATCTGCATAACCGACAAACTGGCATATAGAGGCTTTGTCTTGAAATTTAGTTCTCATGGATCTATCAATGTGAACATAACATATGCATCCAAAAACTCGTAACTCATCATAATCAGGATGGTCACCAAAGATAACATAATAGGGAGAGAATAGGCATAGGAAGACGATTTATCACATGAGTGACAGTATGAAAGGCTTCTGTCCAAAGACTAATAGGCACATTAGAACCATGCATCATGCTCATTGCACTTTCCACAATGTGTCTGTGCTTACGTTCAACAATTCCATTTTGTTGTGGAGTGTACGGGCAAGAAACTCTACGATGTATCCCATTATCTTGGAGAAAATCTAAAAATTCTTTGGAGGAATACTCACCACCTCCATCGCATTGGAGAATCTGGATGTTTTGAGAGAATTGGGTTTTAACGTAGGCATGAAAACGATGAAAGATGAGAAAAAACTCTGATTTGTATTTCATAAAGAATATCCAGGTAAAGCGAGAAAAACTGTCAATAAAGGATACATAATATTTACTTCCAGAAGAAGAAGGATTGAGGGCTGGGCCCCAAACATCAGAACATATTATCTCGAAAGGCATGGAGGCTCTTTTATTTATTTGATGAAAAGGAAGTACATGACTTTTGCAGACCTGACAATTGAAAGAAAAACATTTTATTCTTCAATGAAGGAGAAACAAACTCTGGAAGAAATCCATTGGACACTAGTTTTTCAATAAAGACTTGACTACAATGACCAAGACGGGAATGCCAAATTTCTGGCTTATTACATTGGGATATACTTAGAATACTTTTAGAAGTGTAATCGGACTTGGGAGGCTTCAGAACACTGGAGGTAGGATCTTTATTGAAGATATGCATGTTTTCACGTCGCTCTCCTTTAGCGAACATTTTCTTCGTTTGAAGGTCCTTGACAAAGACAGAAGTAGGAGTGAATTCAACAGAAGAATTGGTAGAATCAACAAGCTTAGAAACAAAGACAATATTTTTCTTTATATTTGGTGCATGAACAACATTGGATAGAGGAATGAATGAAGATTCAGACGAAGGGATGAAAATGTTGCCTACGTTTGAAATGGGGTGGTGAGTTTCATCTCCAGTAACAATATTAGACTTACCAAAATAAGGGATCAAAGTAGAGAACTTACCTGCATTGCCAGTGACATGAGCTGCTGCCCCTGAGTCTACATACCATATTCCATCATCATTCTGTTTCAAGTTCAGGTTAGCCATAGCAGACAAGAGAAGATCTTTAGCATCATCACTGACCCGAAAGGTACCCGCAGATCCTGATGTAGCAACATTTCTATTATTTTGTATTCTATTACGGTTTTGAGCATTTTGAGGATTGAACCAAGAGTTGGCCTTGATGTGACCACGTTTGTTGCACTGGTAGCACGTGGGAACATTCCTTGACTGGCTGGGAGTGACATTTGATGTAAGTAACAAACCACGACCACTCTGAACTTGTGCTCCCCTACCTCTACCACGCCCTCCTCGTGCACGATCAATAGTTATCCCTGTGGCAAAAACATCATGTATTCCTCGTGCACGATCAACAGTTATCCCTGTGGCAAAAACATCATGTATGGATGATTGCCCTGCTGGGGCATTAGAGATGCTTTTCAAGGACATCTCGTACTGGAACAATTTAGCACATAAATCTTCAAAATTAGGTAACGTCGGCAAGCACAATAAAGAAGTCACAAGAACGTGATACTCTGGTCCCAGGGCATTCAGTATTTGCTGCACTTTTTCTTTATCTGACACTGGATATCCAACAATGGCTAATTGATCTGTGATGCTCTTGACTTGATTTAAAAATTCAATAATGGTCATTGCCTCCCTTTTTAGAAGTTGAAATTCACACTTAAGATATAACACCTTAGCTTCTGATATCTGAGAGTAGGTCTGAGCTAGACTCTCCCACAATACCTTGGCTGTGCAATCATCAGGAATAGAAATCAATACTTCTTGTGATAATGTGGAAGTGATGGACGTGACGAGAGCCTGATCGCGCTTTATCCAACCAACAAATGCAGGATTGCTAATGATGTTTGACAAACTACCATCTTCTTTTGTTTCTTGTGTGATGAATTCTGCAGGTGGTCTAGTGGAGCCATCCAAATGACCTGAAAGGTCTTGACTGCGAATGAAAGGAGTAATCTGTCTCTTCCAAGTCAAATAATTGTTTGTGTTTAGCTTTTTAGAAACTAGCAGCCCCAGGAAGTTGGAGGAAAGACTTTGATTAGCTGAAGTATCCATTTGCAATCTTTGAGCAAGCGAACAGGAAGTACTCAACTGGTATTAAAGAAAGGAGGAGGCGTGAGCAGATTCACGAACGGGAAGGACTCGGCTGGTATTAGGCTAGAAAAATGTGGATCAAGGGACACGGCTGGTAAAAGGAGTAGCAGCAGACCTTGACTGAAAGACTAGGCTGGTATTAGGCTAGAAAAATGTGGATCAAGGGATGCGGCTGGTAAAAGGAGTAGCAGCAGACCTTGACTAAAAGACTAGGCTGGTATTAGGCTAGAAAAATGTGGATCAAGGGACGCGGCTGGTAAAAGGAGTAGCAGTAGACTCGACCCTTCGAAGAGAACTCGGCCTTTTGGGTTCGACCCGGCTGAAGAGGAACCAGGATTGGAGAATTGGGAGATCGTGTACGAAGGAAAAACAGGAAACTTGAATCGTGAAACAAGAAAGAATCGACCTGCTTAGAGGAGAACTCGGCCTTTGGGTTCAGCCTATCACGAGGAGGAAGATGTACTCGGCTGAAGGACGAGGAGGAAGGCTCAGCGGCTGACGAGAAATCGACCTGCTTAGAGGAGAACTCGGCCTTTGGGTTCAGCCCATAGTTACCATGAAGCGAAATTGAGAAGGAAACGATGCGTGAAGAGAAGGCAGTGAAGCGAGTGTTAAGTAGTAGTATGAATTGTAAAGCATGGAATCCTTTTGGAAGCGTATGAGAAGGGAAAAAAGGAAACGTGAAGGAAACGAGTGGGAAGCATGGGGGAAGTGAGGGTGATGCAAAAAAAATAAATAATAACATGAAAAATAAAAGGAGAAGCGGGGGAAAAGCCTAGTGAGTGGAAAGTGAGTTTTTCCCATGCTTTCCGCTTCGGAAACACGCTTCCCTCCTTAAGGATGCGCTTCCGGTAACTATGGTTCAGCCTATCACGAGGAGGAAGATGTACTCGGCTGAAGGACGTGGAGGAAGGCTCAGCGCCTGACGAGATTGGATGACCAGAAGAGTACTCGTCTGAGTGACGAGGAGGGTGGCGTGAAGCTGAGGTACAACAAGGAAAACTAGCGTGAATCTGAGGTACAACAAGGAAAACTCTGTTATGCCCAGAGTGAGGAGGAAGATTCAGCCTGTCACGTTACGTGGAAGACTCTGTTACGCCCAGAGTTGCCGCTGCTCTGATACCATGATAAACTGTCTCATAAATCGAGAAAGGGAAAAGAGAGGGAGAGAGGAGAAAACTCGAGTCCTTGCTTGGAATCGGCAGCCACTATTTTCTTAATGCTGCACTAATCCTTCATTAACATTAATAGGCTTACAAATAACTTTACATGTACAAAATTGCCCTTTACAAGAAACACATATTACATATATGTATAAGAGGCTGTATCGGATATGGATCTCTATTGGATCCATATCCAATCGATATTCTAATAGTATGCATGTAAATAATCAACAAGCATTTGTGCAAAAATAATACCTATGCTACATTTGTTATAGAAAAAAATGCTTCAGAAAGTAGACTTTTAGTTTTAGCAAATCATGCACTGCTGATTGATATTTTCAAAATTTTTAAAATAACAAAATTTTAAGAGACTGAGAAAGTGAAATCCTGTAAAAACCTTGGAAGCACAAAACGCATATCATTTTTAGGAAGATAACAAGGATCTAGAAAAGAAGGGGATATTCTTTAGTTGGTTCTTTCTATCCATCTTTGGTGCAACCGTCAGTGTTTGCTACTACCCAAAAAGCCTTTTGGGGGCTGTGTACATTATTCAAGAGTTGTGACTATTGCTTGATTGCTCTCCTACAATATGCCTATTCTAATGGACTATTTGCAAGCCAGAGATTAATACTCCTGGGTCATATTCTGTGCTGTGTCCCTAGTAAGGAAATGATGGTGTATATATTTTGATTGGAAAGACATCTTGCCCAATATCAAATATTTATCTACAAGTTTTCTACTGCATGAATTAGGACACCTAACAAGTGGAATCTACTACTGTGTGCGTGTGTGCGCGCACTTGCAGGCTTGCATGCTCATCTGTAATTCTGCATGTGTGTGCGTGCACGCCATATCAATGAGCAGAGTCTCATCTATTCATGCATTTTGAGGTAGATTGGACCATTTGTATGGCTTTAGTGTGATACTAGATTTTCCCTTTTTATTAGTTATAGTTTGATGCAAACTGAACCTTTCACTTTTGTCCTTGTTTAAAATATATTTTGGTACTAAACAGTCACCTGTATTCTATGTCACAGGGACTCGGCCAACCGGGTGCCGCACCCACGTCGATGCGATGCGGGTGCGGCACCCGGTGCGGTCAATGCACCCAGGGTCACTTGTGTCCAATTTTTTGACAAAAAAAAGCCCGATGAAAAGGGCTTAGGGGAGGAGGATTAGGGCAAATTTTTTTTGCCCTAATTTTTCTCCTGCCCGAGTTTTTCTCCCGACGCCGACGCCGACCAACCTCTCCTCCTCACTCCTCAGGTACTCACTCTCTCTCTCACTCTCACTATCACTCGCTCTCTGTCACTCTCACTGCCTCTCTTCTCTCTGTCTCTCATTCGTTCTTCGTCTCTCACTCTCACTCGACCTCTGTCTCTCACTCTCACTCGCTCTCCGTCTCACTCTCACTGTCTCTTCTCTCTGTCTCTCTCACTCGACCTCTGTCTCTCACTCGCTCTCCATCTCTTCCGTGATTATGCATGCAGTGATTTTCTGCATGAAACACAAACATAGAAAATCATTATGCGTGCAACGATTTTTTGGCTTGCAAAATAGGTTTAGAGTTTAAATATTGTTTGCAGTATTAAAATGATGTAATTTTTCTGTAAACGAGTTAGCTTGAATTTGGCTCAATAGCTCCAGAGTTCAAATGCTATTACTTTTAGTTTTGAAACAAAAATAGTGGTCTCTCTTCATTTTTGGAAAAGAAAAACAGGTTGTATTTATCTCATTTAGCTCAAGCTCATATATATATATATATATATATAATTCTTTTTATTTTTGCCCTCCCGCACCCACACCTCCGCACCCAAGGTTTTTTAAAGTGCCGCATCCCCGCACCCGCACCCATGTGACATAGCCTGTATTGTTAAAGGCAATTTCTCGGTGAGGTCTTTCTCAAAGAGATTTTTAAAAGTTGATAAATCTCAGGAATATCTCGGCAATATATAAAAAATTAAATAAAAATTTAAAAAAATAAGTAGAAATACAAAAAATAGAAAAATGAAAGAAACGATCCCTTCTTTCCTTCCTTCCCTTTCTTTTTCTTTCCTTCTTTCCTTTCCTTCCTTCCTGTCAATGTATGTACATATAGGGGTATTTTAGTCTTTTTGTACATGTAAGGGTATTGTTGTAATGCCCCGAAAATTCTGACTTAAAATTTTCACCATTTTTTAAAAAATACAATGGAGGTTATTTTTAAAATAGAAAATTTTCTCTGATCTTCGGGTTCGTCACATGTTGAAAACCAAGCCACAATAATCATTTAAAAAACATTTCATTCCATTGAATGAATATAAGAGTTTATACAAGTCAAAAACACAAAGACTCAGAGCCAGTTCAAATCATCCTAATCTATACCAAAATTTCAGTTGAGTCCTCGTGTATTGTAACATTCATTTGTTCATCTCTGTGAACTTGAAAATTATTAATAAAAACAAGACAACTTTGTCAAAATATGTATGAGTAGACCTCTATTGGGTCTCTAGTATGTACTGAATCAATACACAATCTACAATCAATACATATTCTTATCTCATTTTGCATGGCAATCTTTTCAACTAAACTAAATCTAAATACTTTAATTAATTAAATGATCATAAGGAATTGCTTGCATCTCATAATCCCTTATGAGTTATGTATTTAACTAAAATAATTTAATCTAAATAATAAAACACAATTTATTTACACAGTCAAATTAAGCAATTATTTAAATGGATAATTATGTATCTACATGCCTATCCTATATGCATGAATTATATTGTTATCTTACAAATTAAATTGCTTTTGTATTAAATGTCATGCTAGCAAACATTTCACAAAATTAAGTGACCATCAGTATTCAACACTTTAGGCACCATTATCTCGGTACACTGTGAGCATTTGTACCTCCACGGGGTGTTCATTTACACGTTTTATTTTACAATTTTACCCCTGGCTAGTAGATACGCCGACACTAGAGGCAAGGATTTCTGCGACTAGCTATGATCGCAATGCAACTGCTAAACAAACTTATGTGGTTGGGCTACCAATTTCTTTCAGTCGAGCCCAAAAATCCTCCTAAATCAAGATGGATAAGGGAAATGATTAATTGTCCTTTATATTTACTAATTTTGGATTTTCATCCTCAACGATCCTAAATCTTGGATTTTCATCATCACAGAAAAATTTGTTCAGACTACATGGTGTTGGAAATTACCCCTCATAGAGACTACTGGGAATTCCATGGGATTGGTGTAGATGCCGATTCACATTTGACCGACTCGCTTGTTCACCATTTCTCAATGTGACAAGCTCCTAATTAATATTAGTGCAACTTTTCTTATCATTTTGAAAACATTATGCCATTTTCATAATAAATGCAACATGCCCAACATTTACAATAAGTTGCATTTTTTGGGTCAATACTCATAAATTTTTTCATACTATGCAATATGCATTAATATGCAATTTTAAAAAATAACCATGTTTGTAATACAAATAACTTGAATTTACAATTGAAGTATAATACTTCATCACATATTTATGCATCACAATATGCATTTAAATCATTTAAGCATAAATGATTATAAAAAATGATGCAACATTTGTATCAAAACAATTCAATACATCATATTATGCGTTTTCAATCACTAATGGATCTCAGAAGAATTTCAGAGTTCTAGATTAACACTCATGGCTCAACTACAATCTTACGTATGTGTACTAATTTTAGCATACATATTATATATAAGTATTAACTTAGGGTTCTGAACCCGTAATCTCTGAAAATAAGAGTGCTAGATATTTTCAATTATGATAAGGAAAATAGTGTCAAAACCATAGGGCCTATAATTTTATTTTGCATTCTTCCACAATATATCAGGTTAAATTCTAAAAATTAAATAATAATTCATATAAATTATTATGAGAATTCTTTTTTCCATTTTGGGAGTTTTTGAAACATCAGGAAGTATCTAGCTTATTTCAGATTATAGTTTTAAAAGTTATTTTAAAAAATTTGGACAGCACCTGCCCTATTTTTTAGCAATAATGCCTATGAATTTACTGAAAATTAAACAGTATCTTGCCTATTTAAATTGAAAAATCCATAAATTGTTTTGAAAATTTTGATAGAACCTTCCCTACTTTAGTATGAAAATTTCAAAATTTATTTAAGAATTTTGACAGAACATGCCCTATTTTAGTATAAAAAATTCAAAAAATGTTCTAAATTTTTTGACAAACCTTCCCTATATAGGAGTATAAATAGACTGAAGTTTTGACATAATTATTGCATTTCAGTCTGTAAAAGAAATCCTAAGGGTTCACGAGAGAGCTAGGAGGCTCTATAAGTCCATAGGAAGGTCCAAATGAGTTCTACAAGTGCATACCTTGTTTTGAATTTTTGGGCAGCTCTTCTGCAGTGCTTTCACAAATCCACCTTTGAGTATGGTGATTTTGGCAGTGCTTCCGCTGTGCTATCTCAAAACCTCAAACGGTAAGCGAAGATTTTGGCAGCGCTTCCGCGATGGGGTCTCAAATCTGCCTTAAAAAAGACAAGGCTTTCACTACCGAACCGAAAACAATCGGGTTTTTTACGGATAGCAGGTATCCTAGCTAGGCAGACAGGGGTCTGAGGTCAAAAATGA
Organism: Nuphar pumila; assembly: GCF_984573655.1. Lineage (NCBI taxonomy): Eukaryota > Viridiplantae > Streptophyta > Magnoliopsida > Nymphaeales > Nymphaeaceae > Nuphar > Nuphar pumila. Next base: position 17,605,722 of record NC_143265.1, on the reverse strand, counting down.
GAGATAGGTAAGGGAACAAGGTTGAGGTATTTAAAATAGGAGAGAGAGGGTCTGCCGAGAGAGAAAGAGGAGAGAGAACTGAGGGAGAGGAGAGTTCTTGAGAGAGAAACCACACCACAGGTGGTATCACCCCATGGGTGTCACCTCCAGAAAAGGAGGTTTACATGTGGCTGATGTCCATTGGTTAAAATTTGATATTTTCAATATTTTATTATTTCTTTATACAATTTTTAAAAATAAACTGGATATGGGTTTTTCAATATTTCATATTAAGCACCTAAAATTTTTCCCATTTTTCCCATGGTCAATTTAATTATTTACAAGTATGCCCCTGAAATATGGATCCTGATAAATATCTAGATCCGCTAAAAATATCTATTTAGATAATATCCAGATTTATCTGGATAATATCCAAATCCATTAAAAGATCCATATTATTTTTGGATATGGGTTTGGATCAGTATCTTAATTCGTTAAAAGATCCATATCTGAATATTATTTGGATCAATTTTTTAACTTTGGATCATTTCTAGATCTGGTTCAAGATCCATAGGTTTTATATAATGAATTTATTTAACATTTAGAAATTACAGTTATTACAATTATGGTCATTGTACAACCTTTTTCTGTTTTTTTTATTTTTATTATTATACATTTTAAAATACGATTGGGCTTTTTGGTCTTTTGATCATAGAGTCGTTGGGATCTCCTCAACGGCTAGAAACATTTGGTCTCCTTTGTGTATATAAAGGGGTTGAAACTCCTCTCTATGTTAAGCTTTTGCTCAGAGCTTTTCTCAATACTATTCTACATTTTAGTGTGTTGTGTGCCCTTCAAGTGGCTGATTTGTGTGATTTTGTGTCTATGCAATTGACCCATAAGTGGTCATTGTGATTTTGTAAGTTCATGAGTGACATTTGAATCTTTTTATTTCATTATATGGTATGAGAGCCTTGGTTTTCTATTAATGTCATTGAGGCATTCAAGAGACTCGTGGGAGATCGAAAAGATCAGATAGAGCCTCGGGAAGCATGCCCTTAACCTCACTTGAAGATTGATTCTCGTGTGGCTGATTCTTTGAAGATTGTAAGAGTTCATCATAACAAATTGAGGAGCATTGCCAAACTAAGTACCTTCTACTCTTCTTGTTTCTACATTCAAGAAAATGTACCGTGGTGTATGTTGTTTGCTGATGATATTGTTTTGATTGGGGTTAATGCTAAGTTAGAATTATGGAGACAGACATTGGAAGCTAGAGGTTTTAAGTTGAGTAAGAGTAAGACTGAATATATGGAATGTCGGTTTAGTAAGCAACGAAGTAGTGATGGGAGTGTAGTGAAGCTTGGTGAGCATGAAATACCGGTGAATGATTATTTCAAATATTTGGGATCCATCATTCAAAAGTATGGAGAAATTGATGGAGATGTAAATCATAGGATAAAGGTTGGGTGGATGAAATGGAAAAGTGCAACTGGAGTGCTGTGCGATCATAGAATGCCATTGCGGTTGAAGGGAAAGTTTTATAGGACGACTATTAGATCCGCTTTACTATATGGTACGGAATGTTGGGCTGCCAAGAGACATCATATTCAAAAAATGAGTGTAGCTGAGATGCGGATGCTTAGATGGATATGTGGAAATACAATAAAAGATAAGATTCAGAACGAGGAGATACGTAAGAAGGTAGGTGTTGCACCCATTGAAAATAAGATGCGAGAGAATCGTTTACGGTGGTTTGGACATATTCGGCGAAGGCCTAATGATGCTCCAGTTAGAAGGTTGGAGAAATGGGAAAATATATTAGTTAAAAGAGGTCGGGGTAGGCCTAGGAAGACTTGGATGGAGATGATAGGAAAGGATATGAATGCTTTGAACCTCACCGAGGACATGGCATTGGATAGAAATGATTGGAGGAAAAGGATTCATGTGGAAGACCCAAAATGAATTTCTTTTTTGGTTCATATCGCTGACCCCAATTGTTTGGGGATGAAGGCGTAGTTGTTGTTGTTGTTGCCTCTCTTCTCCCTTAAATGGCCGATAAGGAAGTAGTGACGGTGGTCCCTATTAAATTTGATGAAAATAACTATAACTTATGGGCCACCGCCATAAAAAGAATCCTAATCGAAAAAGGCTTGTGGGAATATGTTGATGGTTCTTCAATGGGACCCCAACCTATTCTTACAAAAACTTTTAGCAAAAATGATAGAACTACTAAAGAAGAGGTCGTTAAAGGAGAAGAGAAAGACTATAAGAAAGCTATGAAAAAATGAGAAATTGGACATGCTAAGGCCCTTTCCTTGTTTATGGAAAGTATGAGTGATGACACATATGAGAACATATTAGACTTTGAAAGAGCCGATGAAGCTTGGCTCTTTATTAAATAAACTTATACTCAAAGTCATGCCACGTATAGATGGGAGTTGCAAGACAAAATTCACACTTGCAAGCAAAGAGAAAAGAATGTAAGAAAGTATTATGAGACTCTAAAAAGGTTTGGGATCAAATGACAAAAATGGAACCTATTTGGGATACCCCAAATTGATGCCCAACAAAGAAGGAAACAAATTGTGAATGAACAATTTTTTCAGTTTATGAGGGGTCTACGACTTGAATTTGAACAAATAAGGAGTAACATCCTCCATAGAAAACAAGAACTTTCACCTATTCATGAAGTTTTGGCCCAAGTTTGCATGGAAGAAACAAGGTTAAAATCTCAAACTGAATCAAAGGAGTCCAAGGATAATGTTCTAACCGTTTCAAGACCGGGTGATAATTTTCATACATATAAGCCTCCACATTTGTACAAAAATAACAATTTTGGAAAACCTCGGTCTTATGAGGGAAAAGGGGATGAAAAGAAGAAAATTCTTTGTTACAATTGTGGAGAACCAAGACATATCAAACCATATTGTCCGGAATTTAAAACTAAAGAGGAAAGGAAGATCGCTTCGATTGGAACCTCTCAAGTCGACAAGGAAAACTCAAGTAAATCCATAGGAAACATGTCGCTATCTCAATTGATGGAAGCCTTGCAACATCTCCTCAAAGGTTTCCCCACAACTGATGCTACCGTCTCCACCTTATCACCCCTGGTATGACTCCTTGGCTCCTAGATTTTGGTGCTTCATTTCATATGACTAATAATGGTTGCATGCTTACCAATCATAGTATTGATTCAAGTAGGAAAAATATTTTTCCTACGGATGGAACCTCTCTTGATGTTAAAAGAATTGAAAATTTTGAAAAATCTTCAAATTTTTGTATTAAAAAAAATAAGAATTATTCCAAAACTCAATTTAAACTTACTTTCGGTTTCTCAAGTCACAAATCAAGGTTGTAGTGTCTCATTTACATCTGACCAATGCTTAAATACAAGATCTCCAGTCAGGGAAGAAAACTGTGGAAGGTCGTAGAGAAGGAGATCTCTACTACATGGATGAGTTAGTTATTCAAAAGAAACCCTTTTGTCTCAATGTACAAAAATTAGATTTAATTTTGTGGCATTAAAGACTAGGTCATCTACTGATTGTATAGTTGCAAAGTTGAAATTCATTCCTTATCAAAAGATGACCTTTTTGCTTCGAAACCACTTGAATTAAGACATTCTGATGTTTGGGGCTGACCCTAGTGAAATCTAAAGGTCGATACGTATATTATGTTACTTTTATGGATGACTATACTCGTTATACATGGATCTACTTTCTTAGGCAAAAATGAAGTATTTAAAAACTTCAAAAATTTTCACAAATTTATTACAAATCTATTCAAGACAAACATATCCATCTTTCAGTCTGATTAAGAGGGGGGAGTACATGTCAAATGATTTCAAAAGTTATTTGGAATCCAATGGAATCTTACACCAAATGTAATATCTTGTGTTTTTATACTATGCTAGACTTAGAATTTCTGAAAAATTTGTCTAAGTGTTGAGGAAAAATCGCTTAACACTCAATGTTAGGTTATGATAATTGAGTCTGGGCTTGGCCCAAGTCTCGTCAACAAGACCTAAATGAGCCAAACAGGACATGATAAAAAGTTTTATTTTCAACTTTTAAAATAAAGCGAAATTCGGGTTAAATTTAGGCGAATTTCGTAGGCAAAATTTGAATTATATATCGATAGATGCGCCTCGAATTTTTGAGTTCAACGATATTTTACTTTTTTGAATTCGAGCTACGGTTGGCTCGAAAATCACATTTTTTCACATAAGGCCCGTCTCGATGGGATCAGACCGGATCCGATCTATATGATCCAAATCAATATGGATCTGGACTCACTCCAAGACCCATATTAATTAGGATCTGATCCAGCTTAGGATCCAACGAAAATAGAGCTTTAAATTTAAAATACAGGTTTAAATTAAGGAAATGAAAGGTTTAAAAGACTCCTAGAGGGATAAGATACCCTCTGAATTTTTTTGGGAATTTAATAAATAATAAATAATTATTTTAATATTAAAATAAGTAAATTCTGAAATTTATTGGATGATATAGTGAAGTGATTAGGGTTTCTAGAAGGATCCAATGGCTAATTAGAAAGAAGTAAAAAAAAAAAGTAAGTACTAAAGAATAAGGAAAGAGTTGAAAAATCTAACATGGAAAAGTTTAAGAGATTAGGAAAGGGAGTTGGAGATAGGCTCCCATATGGGAAGCTTTATCTCCAGGCCCTATTAGAAGGCCCTAGAAGGGAGGGGGGGGGGGTGGGGGGGGGGGGAGGGTCACCTTCTAGGAGGTCTCAATATATAAAACTAAAAAAGAAAAAGAAAGAAAGAGAGAAAGGGAGAGAGGAGAAAACATTGAAGAAGAAAAAGGAGGATTCACCCTCTTCTCCGGTTGTCCGACATTTTTTCGGTCTTTTTCGAACTCAAACCAAGGTATGGGTTTTCTCTCTTGATTTGAATGGGTAGGAATAACATAGGTGGGGTTTGTGCAATGTTTTTATTTTTAAGGAAAAGGGGAATCGATGTAGGACAGTTTTGCATATAAGTCGATACATGGGTTATATATATATATATATTGTAAATCTGGTTTCCTTGGTGTTTTTGATAAAAATCTAGATTTGAAACCTGCAACTTGATAGGAATGCAGCCTTTGTGTTAATCTGCAGACTGTGTTTGAATAGCAAATCTGTGTATTTGCTATACAAACCAGTTTGCAAGTCTGCACAGGCCGAGATCTGGGGATTTCTATGCTAAAACTGTGAGTATTTATTAAGCAAACCAGTCCGCATAATCTGTGCAGAATGAAATCCATGAACCCTTACGTGAAACCAGTTTCGGAATTTGTGTTTTAGTTAGTTTTAGATTCATTGTAAATGTTGTCTTGAATCTGTGTTTTATTTATTATTTACGCATCTTCGGAAGTGTTGGTTTGCATTAAAAAAAATAGTGGGCCCAGCCGACAGCCACTTGACTGGCAAAGCCCAGCCGCATGTTGGCTGGGCAGGAACTCGGCTATCAAAGCCCAGCCGACTGTCGGCTGGGCAGGATCAAACTGAAGCCAATCAAAAAAAAAAAACAGACTGGTACATTCTGGGCAGATTTAAAACCGATTAAAAAATAAATAATATATATCAAACCTAAAATTTCTGGGCACTGTTTAATGAGGACAAAGCCCCAGCTGACCTGCAGTTCGGCTGGGCAATTGATTTTCTGGACAGTCACTTGACTGGCAAGGCCCAGACGACCAGATTCAGAAAATAATAATAAAAAATTTCTGGGCAGCGTAGATGCTGTTAGAACCCCAGCTTTGGACTGTTTTAAACATATAAAATTGGGCAGAATCGGGACTCTTTTAAAAAGAATAAAACTGGTACAGCTTTGGACCGTTAAAAAAAAAAAAAAAAAATATATATATATATATATATATATATATATATATATATATATATATATATATATGTGTGTGTGTGTGTGTGTGTGTGTGTGTGTGTAAGTTAATGTCCAGACTTACATGCTTTGGAATATGACCAGAATCATATATATATATATATATATATATATTCAAATTCATGTATTGTTTAGATATTACATGCGTGTTCAGAATTTAATATGTTAAATACTCGTGCATATGTTCGGAAATTAGTATGTTAAATGTTCCTGGTTATGTTCAGATTTAATATGCCAAATGCTAATGTTTGTATCTAGAATTACAAATGTTAAAAGTACAGATTTTATATATACTAAGTGGTAGATGTACACAACAACAACAACTACGCCTTCATCCCAAAACAATTGGGGTCAGCGACATGAACCAAAAAAAGAAAATCATTCTGGGTCTTCCACATGAATCCTTTTCCTCCAATCATTTCTATCCAATGCCATGTCCTTGGTGAGGTTCAAAGCATTCATATCCTTTCCTATCATCTCCATCCAAGTCTTCTTAGGCCTACCCCGACCTCTTTTAACTAATATATTTTCCCATTTCTCCATCCAAGTGGTAGATGTATACATGTGTCAAATGCAGATTTGCATGTTTGTACATGTTTATAATCGGACTGTTACTCACATTTGCATATGAGTATTGGAATGTATTCATGTGGCTACCGGTGTTGTCCTGAGTGCGGACATCATGGCTTGGACTCGGTGGGTATATGTTGTACCCCGAGCTTGCCGAAATGGTAAAAATAATTGTTGATTATGCATGGTTATGACATTTAATGTGTTGTTTACATCAGAGTTACCGGAAACGCCTATAGAATAGGGGAAGCGCGCTTCCCCGGGACGCGTTTCGGAAGCGCGAAACGCAGCGCTTCCGAAACGCGAGGGGAAGCGCAGGTTCAATTGAGGAAGCGCGTCCCCCTTTAAAGGGAAGCGCGTCCCCCTTTAAAGGGGTACGCGTACCTCTTTAAAGGGGTACGCGTACCTCTTTAAAGTGGTACGCGTACCCCTTTAAAGGGGTACGCGTATCCCTTTAAAGGGGGACGCGTACCCCTTTAAAGGGGGACGCTATTATGGAAAGGTCGTGTTTGCCCTTAAATTTTTTTTTTTTTAAACATGAATATATTTTTTACCGAGGTTAAAATGGGTATTTTATAAAACCCGTGAAAAAATAAAATCAAAAGGGGCTTAGGGTTTTGTTTTTTCACGCGTTCCGACTCCTCTCTCTCTCTCTCTCTCTCTCTCTCAGTCTCTCTCGAGTTTTCGGCGAGCTCCGAGTTCCGGCGACCTCAAAAAATTCCGGTGGCCTCCACCGACTTCCGAAGATGAAGATGTTCACCTTCAGGTACGCTATCCCCCTCTCTCACGCTCTGTCACTCTCTCTATCTCTCTGTCGTGCGAGCTCCCCTCCAGTCAGCAACACTCTCGGTGTAGATCTATCGCAGGGTTTTTTTTTCAGGGTGTATATCAGGGTTCCTCTGTCTCCACCCGGCACCAGCACCAGCACCATGAAGAAGAAGTGCGAAACATGGGGGGTGCCCTTGCCTCAGCCACCAGCAGCCATGAGAGAGGAAGAGAGAGTCCACGGACAGAGGTCATGACCTTTGTCTTAGCCATTTAAAGACCACTGACCAACTTGGTGTGGGTCTGAACTCTGAAGACTCTGAACCAGACTGAGTCGACCAAGGCCACTCAGTCCAGGTCTGGCGGGTTTGCACCCAGACCAACTTGATCTGGGTGTGACCCAAACCGACAATGTACTCGTAATGCAGCCCTTCAACAGCCGATCAGAACGCCTCCATGCGACATATGTAGGATTCAACGCACTCTTAATTGTTCCTTCACTGTTCTCTTAGACAGTGGCCGACGACATAGGAACTTCACCGGTCAAAAACCCTTGAAGGTCTTGGCTTTCAACAAGAGCCATAACTTGAGTCTTCCACAAGAGAAAGTTGTCTTGGGTGAGTTTATGAAAAACGAAGTTAAAGATGTTTAGATTGAAGGGATATGGGTAAAGGTTTGAAGGTGATGAAGATGCGGCCATGGTGCTGACACAACTCTTACACAGATCGCTCTGAAACCATAAACAAAAAACAAGAACAGAAAACACAAAGGTATACGTGGTTCGGTTCAAAGGAACTTACGTCCACGGAGAAGAAAACAGGAGGCTGTGTATTATGTTTTGTCAAGAATAGCGACAACTTTTATACATTCTATCTTACTGTTTTCAACACTCCCTAAACAGTAAGGTTTATCAGCTTGGCAGCCTTTTAGATGACCTTTAAAAATATGATAGGTTTGCCACTCAGTCCAGGTCTGGCGGGTTTGCACCCAGACCAACTTGATCTGGGTGTGACCCAAACCGAGTGTGGTCAAAAGAAAAAAATAATAAAAATAAAAACAAAAAAATATGGAAAATTGAGGCAATGACTATTTTCTTCATGGTGCTGGTGCTGGTGCTGGTGCCGGGTGGAGACAGAGGAACACCCTCTATCTTCCGCCCCCTCTTTTCCTCACAGTGGGCGATAGGGACAGAGGGTGGCCCTATGTCCTCCCCCCTTTCTCCCTTTTTTCAGACGATGTTGACAACCACTGTGGTTTTTGACTCGTCTATTTCTCATAACTATCAAGGGTTTTTTTGTTCCTGTAGATCAAGGGTTTGTTTGTAGTTTTTTTAGTTTCTAATTCATTATCGCAGCCGTTTTTTTTATTCATTCTGCATGAAGCAGTGGGTTGTTTTTTATTGTCTCCATGATACTAGTCTATTGATAGCGTAAGAAATGTAATATTAACTTCTTATCTAAACAGATGGTATGCATTCGTCACAAAACTTTTCTGATATAGCTGGCTGCTGGATTGTTAATTTGCATTGGCCATTATGTGTTGTAGCTTCTTATTTAACTCTTCAGTTGTTTATGATATGATGGTGATAGTGTATGTGGAAGTTCATTTTATACTTCATCAGTTGGTAAAGAAAATCAGTGCACCGGATGGGGTGGAAGTATCATTAGAGATAACATGATATTGTTGATGGTTTTAATGATCTTAACTATTCTACACTGATGAATAATTTTTTTGCTAATTGGTGTATAACGGGTATAATATGCAATATTATTGTTTTATTGGAGAGCATTTGAGTGTGCTATTCCCACATTTTAAAAGCTATTTCTTCAGTCCGACGTACAGTGAGAGGCTGAGAGCTGCTGGAGGATGTGAGCTGGTACAAATAGTAAATGAACATTATCATGAAGAAGATAACCGTAATGATTTAGAACCTCAGTTCTAAGTCTATTGTCTCAGAGATCAATGTTTGCCAAGGCTGGTAGCACTTTAATGTTCTCCATTTGTGCAAAATTAAGTTGATGGGTACTTGGAGAATTTCCCAATGAGTCGGGTATTGAGCTTTAGTGGAGTCCTGAAAGAAAACTGGATTTATATGTTCTTGATCTGATTTAGCAGTTCAATCAAACTATTCTCTCTCTCTATATTCTCAGTTATTTATGTTGCTTGTTTCTTATTAGAACTTGAAGTGCCTGTTTGAGTATTTAGTTCAGTGATAGTCAGATTGCACGTAATTTCCCCCCCTTTTTTAGCTTAGTCTTTTGTTTACATCCCCATGCTTTGTGTTCTTCACTCTCCATTATTTACTGTTAATAATAGCTTTTTTTAAGTGTTTTAGGTTGATTCTGATACTTTTATGATGCAGATATATTTGCATGTTCTTTGCTTCATTAATGACCATCTCAAGCTATGATCACGATAATTCTGATGACGATGACGATTCTTTGTACAATTTGGAGCATGAATCATCTAGTGGTGTTGGGAAGGGCGAGAAGAGATCTTCTGCTTGTCCATATCAGTTTGAGGACCGAAACGAATTTTTTTTTGATGAGGAAGATGAAGAAGAATATGACTTGGATGACTACTATTTTGAAGATGACCAAGATGATGAACCGCCTAGCATGCATAAAACAACAGTGCTATGGCGCCATGTATTGAAACAAAAGAAGAGTGGGCAAGGAAAGCAAGGTGGAACCCAAGTTTTTATGTGCAGGCACTGCAAAAATATTTATCATGGGTCATATACTCGAGTTTTTGCACATCTCATGGGATCTCCAAAGGGACAAAGTGTTGGGATTGCCTTTTGCCCTGAAGTTGCAAAAAATGCAGAATTGGCAAAAAAAATTAAGAGGCAAGTTCGTCGAGTGGAGGTTTCATCAAGTGCATTTGAGTTGAGGAGATCAAGAATTGATACTCCGAAGAAGCCTATTAGTATGACTACATCATCTAGTGGAAGCCAAAAAACAGTTGATATTCGTGATACCTTTAAAAAGGTAGAAAGAGATGATGTAGATCACAAAATTATCAGATTTTTGTGTGCAAATGGCATACCTTTCAATGTGCTTCGATCACCATATTGGGAAGAGATGATATCTGCAGTTAGTAAAGTGCCCGGATATAAACCCCCATCATATGAAAAAGCGCGAACAACGTTGCTTGACAGTGAGAAAGAGTGTGTTCACAGGGAGTTAAATGAATTTCGAGAAAAGTTTGAGGAGTTTGGAGTTTCCATTGTCTCAGACGGTTGGACAAATATCAAGAACAAACACTTGATAAATATACTTGCCTCAAACTGTTTTGGTTCGATGTTCTTATATGCAAGCGATTTTTCTAATGTGCAACAGTCAGCTGCAAACATTGCCGAGTTTTTGAAGACGGGATTTAAACTTGTGGGGGCCTTCTAATGTAGTGCAAGTGATTACAGACAATGCAGCAAATTGCAAGTTAGCAGGTGAAGAATTAAAACAAACGTACAAGTATATTTTTTGGTCACCTTGTGTTGTGCACACACTTAATTTGATCTTCAAGGATTTGGCACATGAGTTTCATTGGTTGGGAGAAACATATTTGCAGAGTAAAGAAATTGTGAAGTATATCACAAATCATTCAAAAGCACTAGCAATCTTTAGAAGCAATGAAAAATTAGAATTAATAAAGATTGCAAAAACAAGGTTTGCTTCACATTATACTACTTTGAAACGCTTGCTTGATGTGAGGGAGAGCTTAAGGCTCACAGTAATTTCAGATAGATGGAGTGATTGGAAGCAATCATGCACAGATGAAATTATGAAAAAAAGGGCTTTTACAACAGAAACAACTGTTCTTGATGAAGAATATTGGGATTCTGTACGTTTAGCATTATTGATTACAAAACCCATCTACAAGATGATTAAATTTTGTGATCAGGAAGGCCCTATAATTGGTGAAGTGTATGAAGGCATGGACATGTTGGGGGAAATCAAAGACAATCTAAAAGGACAACCAGATTTATATGAAAAGATTCATAAGATTGTCTCAAATAGATGGGACAGAATGAATGTGCCTCTCCATAGTCTAGCCCACATGCTTACTCCAAAATATTACGAGTCGGAGTATCTCAAAATCCCAGCAGCAGGAGGGGTCAAACGAGTTTCTCCTGGTAAAAAATTAATTCTATCTATTTAATAAAGTTTAAAGTTAAATGATTTAATTATTTTATTATTTCATTTGCATTTCTCTTGTTATAGTTACTAAACATTTTTTTTTGCAGAAAAGGATAATGATATCTTAGACGGTGCAATGCTTGCGCTTGAAGTCATATCTTCTGGAAATGAAGAGTTATCTACACTTTATAGGTCACAACTTATGGCTTTTTCATCAAGAAGTGGAAGATTTAGCCGAAATGCAGCACGAATAGATGCACTGAATCCTACAATGTCAGTGCTTAATTGGTGGCGTTTTTATGGTGGTGATACACCGGAGTTGAGAGCATTAGCCATTAAGGTTTTATCTCAACCTATTAGCACATCTTCTGCAGAAAGAGTGTGGAGCACCTATAGTTACATTCACAATGTTAAAAGAAATAGGCTCAATGAAGATCGTGCTGATACCTTAGTGTATATTCATTCCAATCTTCGATTGATTGACAGGTATAATTAAACTGTGTTGTACTTTTGTTTTGGTATTTTTTTTTCTCTTTTTTTATCATTGATTGTTTATTAGCATTCATATTTTATATTCTTGTTATAAAAGGTGCAACAATCGCTATAAAGAAGGGCCTAGTCGAAAATGGGATATCAATCCAGAACTTCCTATTGTAGAAGAAAATACGTTGAGATTAGAGGATATGCGATGGAGAGATTTGGATGATAGTGCACAACAATCAAGCACTATTTCCAAATCCAAACATAAAGATGCACAACCAAGAGCTCCATTACCTCCAATAATTATACGTACAAATGAAGTTCAAGAGGATACAAATCAATCCATCAGAGCTAGTAGAACTGCAGATATACAAGAGCGACCATCAGTTCCTCATGGTCGGATTGATCGTTTCTTTAGCCGGAGACCTAGGCAAGGTATGTTGATATTGTGTTTTTTATATTTTAAATTATGGTTTTTGAACATTTTAACTTTTTAACGTATTCATTATAGGAAATGAAGGAAGGAGCAGAAGACATGGACGTGGAGGACAAGATGCACGTGATGATGCAGAAAGTTCGCGATCTATTGCTGACTTGAAGGGGAAGAGAAAGATGACAGATTAATGAACTCTTGAATTATTATTTTTTTTTTATGATGTAGTTGGAGTTGTCCAACTTAAAAACTTTTATGTTACTTTTTTGTCATGGTCTTATAATATTTTTTTGGTATACTTTTATTTTGAATCTTGCATGATGAAGTGAAGTAGTGGATTATGTTAATTTTAAGGTTAGACTTAGAGTTTAGAACATTGTAGCTTATAATTTATAATTTAGAAATTTATAGTTTCTTAGGTCGCTTCCGGTTCGCTTCCTATGTCGCTTCCGAGACGCTTCCTATGTCGCTTCCGAGACGCTTCCCGGTTCGCTCCTAAGTGGTCCCACGCTTCCCGCTTCCTAAATTTTTGAAAGTGCCTCGCTTCCCGCTTCCGCTTCCCGTATCGCTTCCCGCTCCCGCTTCCTCGACTGGCAACTCTGGTTTACATACATATGCATGTAGTGAACATGTGCAAATCCTGAAATTTATATTGCAGTTGCTTTAGCATGATCACATGCATGTTTGCATATTGTGCATGAGATGAATCATGAAAATAAAGATGTATTTTGCAATCATGTGATCATATGCATATATAAAATGGTTATATATGTACATTTTCATTGTGGTTACATGAATGTGCATTTGTGAGCATGATGAATGATTTCGTATGTGCATGCTGATTGTGGTTTTTGCATAAGGTGCATCAGTGGTCAGAAGTGAACCGTTGTAGGCCGTGTGGGCCACGAGTAAGTGTTGCTCTATGTTTAGTTATATGCATCGCAAAAATCAAATTGATGTTTATTGAATTTCTGAATTAATTGCACTGTTTCATATTGTAACGGGTTGAGGTTCCGCGTTTGCATTTTGCATGCTGATTTGCAAAATAAAATTTGGTGTTGTGTTTTGCATACTGAATTGCAAAATGAATGTTGAGAAAATAAATCTTTCTTTTGATAAAAAGAGAAAACAGTGTAATTAATGTTTCTTTCTAGATGTCCTGTGGGAATCTTGGACTTCGGTTTTGGAAAACCGTAAGGATACTAAAACTCTGTGTGCGATTATGTTCCTTAACCCAACTAGGTGGTTCACCTCCCGGCTATGGTTTTAGGGAGATTCCGCCACTTTGTCTGAGGGTGGTGTGTAGACACAACTGTTGTTATTGGTATACTAAGAAAGTGACATTAGTGGATGCTTATTTCCCCAGTGTCCTGATATTAGATGTTGAATTCTAATGTTCCGATGGATGATGCTGATTTCTGATATCAGTCGAAGGCTAAGTGTGGAACCCAGTAATAAAATACAAATTGTGTGCTAAACTACAATTGAGAACTTAACTTGAACTCGGAAATTATTGTGCCCGTTTTTTAGTATCCGCGAGATTTAATGGAAAGTGAAATTAAAATTGTGTGCATATAATAGGAACATGTATACAAAAGAAAACTTTGATAAAAGATAATAAGTTACTCATTCTTGTGCATTAATATTAGTGTGAGTTTTGAAAAATAATTTTCAAAACAATATTTTTATGTAAAAACAATGTGAAAGCCAGACACCAAAGAATAAAAACCGGCTCACACGAGTGGTGGAGTCTGGGTCGATCTCAGGGAACGAGAAAATACTTGTATTCAAGCACATAATTAACTACTCTTTATTGCCAAAATTAAAAATCAATTAATTGAGTAAATAAGGGAGAGAGTGCAACCCTCTACAGAGGACTTTAAACTATAAAATAATGGCCTTATTACAAACCCAAATTAATTGAATAAAATAAAATAAAATAAAATAAACCCTAATCTAAAAATAAAGAAAAGGTCTTCAACGCTTCGAGTCTTTTAGTGCCTTGAGTTTTTGCTTCTTTAATAACTTTTGTATGCGTTTGATTAAGGGCTCTCTGAGGGCCTTTCTGAGGGCTTGAAGGGCCTTTTGAGGGGACCTTTTCAGGGCCTCATAGAGCTCTTCGAGGGTATGAAAATGGGCCTCATCGCATGTCCGATCGCTTCTCTGCAGAAACCAAAAACACCAACAAAACAAAAGCAACCAAAACTAGACAAGGTCTAATGGTTAGTTTAGTAAAAATTCAGCAAAACATAATATAAACAAGAACTAAACAACTAACTAAGGCACTAAAAGACAAAATAGTGAAACAAACTAACTACTTAAAAGAAACAAACTAAAACACGTCAACTAAATAAAAACAATAAAAACAATAAAAACAATAAAAACAATAAAAACATGTAAACTAATTAAACCAATTAACTAGCCAATGCCATGAAATAAAACATAATCTAATTTATCTATTTAAACTACAACTAAACTAAATAACTAACTAATGCAAACTTAAATTAACTAAGGGTAAGCAACATATGAACTCAGCAGCTGGTTACTAACGTTTTTTTATTATAATTAACTACCTAAACTAAGGAAAGCTAGAAATCTAAAACAACCTGATTCAACAAACGGTTTGGGGCAAACGACCTATACCAAATAAAATACTAAAATGAAAGAAACCAAAGTAATTTGGGCTAACTATGAAAACACGTCAAAAAAAAATCTTTTATGACTAACCTATAGCAAGAAATATTAAAACTGATCTCTTTTAGTCTAATTAATAAAAATAAACAAACAAATTAATTCCAATTAACCAACACTAGAATTTGAATCGGCTAATGAACTACAAAACAAAAACTTCAAATAGCTTGATTAATTATTTATGCAACTTAGTCAACCTACCTAAAAAATAATAATTAAATCAAACAACCCATCTGATAAAAGGCTAAAACAAATACGCTAAGTAGAGCATAAGGTATGAAACAGTGCAGGCCTAAAAGGTGATTAACGTCAATCACGCTGGCTACGTGTTTGACGTTGATCTTAACAAAAATCGTAACAGTTTATGTATGCTCTGCCTAAAATATGCAATGTATTGGACTGATCGGCAGATTGCAGATGCGTCAATCATGCTGGCTGCGTGATTGACGATGGCCAAAAAATTATATATAGATTAGATTTGCAGTTCACGCTTGCAGCAACACAACAAAAAATGATCTGGACTTAGCGTCGATCACGCTGAGCGTGGATGGAGTGTGAAACAGGCTGCTCGTTGGTTCACTCTATGCGTAATCTAAACCTAAGAAAATCAACTAGAACAAAACAAAAAGAGTAGCATAATACGATCTAATGACGACTATGGCTAACCAAAATATTGCATTTTAACTAAGCTATGTAAACGACCAGCGGAAAACAAATCGAACATGATAGAAGACATAATGAAACTACTATTTACGATGTTCATGAACTATTCTAAACATGCAAAAACGAAGTACATAAAAATCAGACTATGATATATATATATATATATATATATATATATATATATATATATATATAATGAAGATGCAAAAAAATTAAATATGATGCATGCAATGTTTCTAAAATCTACGGAGATGGGGGAGAAGATGCAAACCTGATGATTCGCATCCGATGGAGGGGTTGAGAAGAATAAGTGATTTTTCAGTTGAGCAGCGGACACCTTCGTCGAGTAAGGCAAGAAGAACCGACGACAGAGATACGTTAAAAGTAAGACGAATTCGAGGAGGAAAAGAAGAGAACGGGGGAGAACCGATTGGGAACAAAGATGAAGAGGAAGAGAAGAGAAGAGAGAAGAGGTCTGCGTTTTCTTAGAAGGGAAAAACGTGGGTTCATGCTGGAAAAGTTCTATTTATAATAAAAAATTAGGTTAAAACACATTTTCTATGGAATTGCGAAATATTTTCAAAAATTCCAAAACAGGTCTTCCTCAAAAACGTGTTTTTCAGAAGGTTTTTTTTAAACTAATTAAAATTAGTTAATTAAAGCCTAGTCTAACTAAACTATAATTAAGAAGATTTCTAAACTAATAAAAACACTGAAAAATGCAGGGCTGAACTAGAAAATGAGATTTTTCTTGAAAATTCAATTTAAAACAAAACCTCGATAAAGATGGGGTTTTAATGTGATTTTATCATGGATCATGCATAAATAGAGATGAATAAAATGCGAATATTATGCATGATCAAATTCTCCCATGCTTATCGTTTGCTAGTCCTCGAGCAAACTGAAGCAAAAAGCAAAATGATAACTAATCAAAGCAAAAACCTAACTCACTTTCGTAGGAATCTCGGTTGCATTTAGCGTATGCAACAAGCCCTTTCAACCCCTGGGTTACCCCAGTGGACGAGTAAGGTCTTGTGAGGGTTTGCAGTGATGCTACCCACAAACATCTCTATCGTGTATGCATAAAATAATCAACTTCGAAAATCATTAGGCAGTTAAGAAGTTTGTTTTCGCAAATATTTCATGACATTGCATTATCAAAACATAATTAGAGTCTTTTATAGGCCACCACAAAATAAAACATTTTCTTTCACTTTTCTAAATATCTTAATCATTTATGCTTTATTCTCAGAAAATCAAATATATATATATATATATATATATGGTATTATTTACTTATCCTCACTCATATGTTTTTTGCACATGTTTTCTCAATATTTATTTTTAAGCAGTGAACTTTTTCTTTTACGCTCTTTTTCTTTTTCTTGATTTTTAATATTTTCACATTTTTTCTTTCTTTCTTTTGTTGAGCACTATATCAAATTTTTAGTTTTCGTGACTCGTGTAACGAGCTTTGGGTCAGTGACTCACAGGCTAGATGATCTTAGGGCACTAGATACTAAATACCCCTCAGCTTTAATCGCTCAAGTCACTAGACCTTCAATTTTTATAGTTTTACGTATAGTACTTCTCTATCATGTGCAATGTTAATATCTATTAGGCTCTCTATAAAGTCCATGTAACGGGCTTTCGGGCCGGTAGCTCCAAAACCAGATGGCTTTAGGGCACCAGGTGTAAACACCCCTCAGGCTCTACTTGTTCGAACAAAATAGGCCACAAATATTAATTTAGACATAAAAGTGATTTCCTTCGTTATCCTTTTGAACATGGAACTCAAACATTTCAACTTGTGTCTGAGCCTAGCTACTAGGGAATATGAAGATAAAAAAACTAAACATATGCTCTTTTTACTTTTTGAGCTCATGAATGCAATGTTGTTCATTTGCTTAGTTTTTTTCAAAAATAAAACTGTGCATATTCATACTTATGATTCAAAATAAACTCTAACATGCATCTATCGTCATTTCTTTGAAATTCACATAAACAACCATGTTTTTTTAGATTAGTGTCGAAATTTATTTTTGCGGGGCTTAAAAATTCTCTAAAAACATTAGATTATGTAAAGCATTAATATAAGGTCAAACTCATTCCTTAAAAGCTCAATTTTTATGAATTTTCATTAATGTGCAAGTACAAAGACATAAAAAGTTTGGGTGTGCAAACTACACAATCCCCCATGCTTGAATGACAGTGTCCTCAGTGGCACTCCCCCATGCTTGCATGAAACTGAGTGAATGCATATGAGAAACAAAATAAATGAAAGGAAAGTAGTAGAAGTCACCTAATCTACTCTATAGAATCTTACCTGATACGACATGTGAATGGCTCTGCATATGTTCCACCTGTCTACCTATTATGCAACTCATAAAAATATACAAAAAATGCAATGCATACATAATCTGACATCTAACTCATGAAAGAAGAAAACTATTTAAAACATAAAAACTACTAAGACTACTAATAATACATCACAAATATGGGCTGCCTCCCATAAAGCGCTAAGTTTTACGTCCTTAGCCAAACGGATCTCTGGTGACCCTTCATCATCCATGAGATCAACAGACGTGAAGTCACGCTCAATCGGGAGGTCTAAGGAAAATGGTCTCATCTATAACCCTGCCCACTATGTTTTCTCTAACTCTACCCCTATGTACCCTAAGCTGACTCTCTAGACTAGCAGGAAGAACAACATTAGTCTCCATGTGGCGGCTATTCTCAAAGGATGGAGAGCCATAAACCGAGAATCTATATGCATCCAACTATGGATCAGATGCTTCCCTGTGACGTCTGTCACCTGAAAGCAGTCGTCATGTCCTGTCGCTCTGTTGGCAGGATCAAAGATATGTTAACGCAAATGCTTGTTGCCAAAAGAAACATCCATCTCTCCAGTATAACAATCGATACGAGCATGAGCAATGGCCAAGAATGGTCTGCCCATAATGATGGGGATCTGATGAACGACGTCAATGCCCTCCATGTCTAGAACAAGAAAATCAAAAGAGAAATAAGTCATCGATCATGACTAACACATCTTCCAAGATTCCTCGCGGACACTTGATAGACCTGTCAGCCAACTGGAAGACAATAGTCGTGGGCTTTAAATCCCCAATCCCAAAGGTGTCATAAAGGGAACTCAGCAATATGTTCACGCTTGCCCCAAGATCGAGCAATGCACGCTCGATAGTTGTGTTTCCTATGACACACGAGATGATCGGTGCCCCAGGATCCTTGAGCTTAGGTGGGGCTTAGTGCCGAAACACGAAGCTCACCTGCTCAGTCAAGAAGATTGTCTTGGGCACTGACCTCGATTTTTTCTTGAGTGCAAAGTTCTTCGAGGAACTTTGCATAAGCAAGCACTTGCTGGATGACGTCAAGCAGGGGGGTGTTTATGTGAACCTGCTTGAACATGTTAAGCACCTCGTGCATGTGTGCCCCCTGCTTGCCAAAATTGTGCGGTTTGGCCAAGGCCTAAGGAAAAGGAGCTCTGGGGATATACGAAGAAAGCACAGGCCGTGGGCCCTGCCCGTTCTCCTTGGGTGTGGTAGTGGGCTCACCAGTCGATTCCTGAGTAGGGTGGAATGCCTTTCTACTCCGAAGGGTCATAACAGTGTTGACCTGCTCTTGGTTGGACTCTGTGAGGTGCAGGCCATGATACATGGGTTCCTTACCTTTCGGGTTGACAACAGACTGACTTGGAAGGCTTCCCTCGCTTCGCCTTCTCAAGGCTTCAGCCAACTGTCCCATCTGAGTCTCTAGCTTCGCTATCGACCTCGTGTAGGAACTGAGGTTGGCTTTAATGTCAGAAAATGCTTCGAGCAACTTCTCTTGAAAAGATGGGCTCGGTGTAGGCTCCTGAGGAAAAGGGCTAAGCTGGGGAGGGGCCTGAGGGAATGTGGGTCGCGGGTAACCTTGTAGGAGGTTACCCTGCCTGTGCTGTGTCTGAGGAGGCAGATGGGGTGGCTCTTGCGGATTTCTCCACGTAAAGTTGGGATGATTTCGCCATCCCGGGTTATAAGTGGGCGTATAAGGATCGTGCACCGGTCTGGCAAAACCTTGGGTAGCATTCACTTGCTCCTGAACGAATTCAAGATAGAGTGGTGTTGTCGGACAATCAGAAACCAAGTGTGCAGGGCTAACATGTAGCTCACACACTCTTTCTACTGGATTTAGCGAAGCTGGATTGGCCAGTAATTGATCAACTTTCCTGGTCAGCTGGTCCACTTTGATTTGCAACTCATGTCCGAACCCAACTTCGAAAATCCCTCCCTTCCTGGAATCACTAGGAACAGGTGTGGTCTTATCAGGTCGCAAGGACAGGGCATGATGCATGGCATTTTCGCTCAATGTATCGAATAGGGCCCATGCCTCGTCCTCGCTCTTGAGGATGAACGTGCCCTCACACGAAGAATCAACCATTTGCCTGTCCTTCTCGAGAGACTATTGCAAAAGTACTGCACCAGTTGCCAACGAAGCACCTGGTGGTGGGGGTACTTTCAGAAAAGATTTTTCATTCTCTCTCAAGTCTCGTGAAACTGTTCTCCCTCAATCTGAGAAAAGTTGGTGATGGCTTTTCGATACTGGTTCGTCTTACCAATTGAAAAATACTTCTTGAGAAACTCACGCTGCATGCATTCTCAAGTGGTAATTTGAACCGTATCTAAGGCCTTCAGCCTGTGTTTGGGTTTGTCCTTGAGGGAGAACGAAAACAACGTCAACCTCAACGTGTCATTTCCAAAGTTGTTGATCCGCCCAGTGGAGCAGATATCGAGGAACTCATCGAGATGACGGTAGAGATCTTCGTTGCTCAGGCCATAAAAAGATGGAAGCATTTGGATTATGCTGACCTTTATCTCAAAATGGAGAGCTCCTACAACGGGTCTAGCGATGCAGGAGGCGAGAGTATATTCATTAGGAATGAAATACTCTCTCAGAGGACGGTCAACTATTGATCCTGAGCCATGGGGCCGGATCGATGAACTCTCGTAATAAGGGACTCGGGGTCCTCAACTATCTCAGCAAGCTTGGGGTCAAGCGAGCATCACCCTTGCATGCACCTGAGGGTAGACCGGTGCAACAACCGTCCTAAGTAAAAGGCTTTCTACCTACAGCAAACCACAAAGCAAGTAAAGAGAAAAATAAAACTAGAAAGCAAAAAATAAACAAACACCACACACTTTCACCCAACAAATATTTTGCGAAAAGTAAGCTATTAGCACGATACCAATCGTGCGTAGTCACCTTCTAAGGGTAGCCTAGTAGGTGGGTCGCGCAAGAAAGGTAAACTGGTATTGAGGGTGTGCAAACACGTGGTTCTAAACCTAAATGCTGAAGAGAAACTAAACAATCCTAAATAATTAGCAATAAATGAAACTAAGTCTTAAACAAAGAACAAAAAGTAAACTAGCAACCTAAATAAACATGAACACTCAGTGGCAATAAAGTGAATACTCGTATTTAATCGCCGTTCCCCGGCAACAACGCCAAAAATTTGGTGTGAGTTTTGAAAAATGATTTTTAAAATACTATTTTTATGTAAAAACAGTGTGAAAGCAAGACACCAAAAAATAAAAACCGGCTCACACGAGTGGTGGAGTCCGGGTCGATCTCAGGGAACGGGAAAATACATGTATTCAAGCACACAATTAACTAATCTTTATTGCCAAAAATAAAAATCAATTAATTGAGTAAATAAAGGAGAGAGTGCAGCCCTCTGAGGCGGACTTTAAACAATAAAATAACGGCCTTATTACAAACCTAAATTAATTGAATAAAATAAAATAAAATAAACCATAATCTAAAAATAAAGAAAAGGTCTTGAATGCATACAAAAGTGCTTCAAATCTTTTAACCCCTTTCTTGAGCTTTTGCTTCTTTATTCACTTTTGTATGCATTTAATTAAGGGCATTTCTGAGGGCTTGAAGGGCCTTTTGAAGGGACCTTCAACAAAACAAAAGCAACCAAAACTAGACAAGATCTAATGGTTAGTTTAGTAAAAATTCAGCAAAACATAATTTAAACAAGAACTAAACAACTAAGGCACTAAAAGACAAAATAGTGAAACAAACTAACTACTTAAAACAAACTAAAACACGTTAACTAAATTAAAACAATGAAAACATGAAGTCGTAAACTAATTAAACAAAATAACTAGCCAATGCCATGAAATAAAACATAATCTAATTTATCTATTTAAACTACAACTAAACTAAATAACTAACTAATGCAAACTTAAATTAACTAAGGGTAAGCAACATATGAACTCAGCAGCTGGTTACTAACGTTTTTTTATTATAATTAACTACCTAAACTAAGGAAAGCTAGAAATCTAAAACAACCTGATTCAACAAACGGTTTGGGGCAAACGACCTATACCAAATAAAATACTAAAATGAAAGAAACCAAAGTAATTTGGGCTAACTATGAAAACACGTCAAAAAAAAATCTTTTATGACTAACCTATAGCAAGAAATATTAAAACTGATCTCTTTTAGTCTAATTAATAAAAATAAACAAACAAATTAATTCCAATTAACCAACACTAGAATTTGAATCGGCTAATGAACTACAAAACAAAAACTTCAAATAGCTTGATTAATTATTTATGCAACTTAGTCAACCTACCTAAAAAATAATAATTAAATCAAACAACCCATCTGATAAAAGGCTAAAACAAATACGCTAAGTAGAGCATAAGGTATGAAACAGTGCAGGCCTAAAAGGTGATTAACGTCAATCACGCTGGCTACGTGTTTGACGTTGATCTTAACAAAAATCGTAACAGTTTATGTATGCTCTGCCTAAAATATGCAATGTATTGGACTGATCGGCAGATTGCAGATGCGTCAATCATGCTGGCTGCGTGATTGACGATGGCCAAAAAATTATATATATAGATTAGATCTGCAGTTCACGCTTGCAGCAACACAACAAAAAACGATTTGGACTCAGCATCGATCACGCTCAGCGTGGATGGAGTGTGAAACAAGCTACTCGTTGGTTCACTCTATGCGTAATCTAAACCTAAGAAAATCAACTAGAACAAAACAAAAAGAGTAGCATAATATGATCTAATGACGACTATGGCTAACCAAAATATTGCATTTTAACTAAGCTATGTAAACGACCAGCGGAAAACAAATCGAACATGATAGAAGACATAATGAAACTACTATTTACGATGTTCATGAACTATTCTAAACATGCAAAAATGAAGTACATAAAAATCAGACTATGATATATGTAATTAAGATGCAAAAAAATTAAATATGATGTATGCAATGTTTCTAAAATCTACGGAGAGGGGGGAGAAGATGCAAACCTGACGATCCGCATCCGATGGAGGGGTTGAGAAAAAGTGGTTTTTCCGTTGAGCAGCGCACGCCTCCATCGAGTAAGGCAAGAAGAACCGGCGATAGAGATACGTTAGAAGCAAGACGAATCCGAGGAGGAAAAGAAGAGAACGGGGGAGAACCGGTTGGGAACGAAGAGGATGAGGAAGAGAAGAGAAGAGGGAGAAGAGGTCTGCATTTTCTAATGTGGGTTCATGCTGGAAAAGTTTTATTTATAATAAAAAATTAGGTTAACAACACATTTTCTATGGAATTACGGAATATTTTCAAAAATTCCAAAACAAGTCTTCTTCAAAAACGTGTTTTTCAAAAGGTTTTTTTCTAAATGAATTAAAATTAGTTAATTAAAGCCTAATTTAACTAAACTATAATTAAGAAGAATTCTAAACTAATAAAAACACTGAAAAACAAGGGTCGGACAAAAAAATACGATTTTTCCTGAAAATTCAATTTAAAACAAAACCTCTGTAAAGATGGGTTTTTAATGCGATTTTATCATGGATGATTCATAAATAGAGATGAATAAAATATGAATATTATGCATGATCAGATATCATGCATATTCCTGTTCTAGCATTAGATCATGCATCTTTACCTGTTCTTTTAATTGCGATATATTGTTGTTGCATGATAAATGTTTGCTAATGCATGAATGGTGATTTTAATACTGAAATTTATTATAGTTGCATTTTTTTAAAAATATTGCATGAATTTGATTTATATTCTTTCTGCTTATTTGAATTATTAGAGGAATTCGTACGAAGGATCTATGATTCTGACACCATATATTTTATGTTTTTCACTGCCTTAGAAGACTAGTGATGAGATAGACTCCTATAGAGAGCCACGAGGACTGCGTCACTACTTGACGATTTACTTTGGGACAGAGTCACTCTATATTTTGCTTTATTTGACATTCATTTACTTATTGTTCTCAAACTTTATTGATTGATGAATAAAGTTATTTTGGTTTGGATGATGGTGGTGTAAGATTCCTTGTGGCGTGGATGTGTTATGACTGTAAGACACTAGGGGCTCTAGGTTTTTTTCCGCAATTGTTTTAAAAAAAAATTACTTTTCAATGGGAATGAGTTGTTGTCGTTACACCAAAGGTCTCTTGCGAACACACAAAAAAAAGTGGATTATCCGAACGAAAACAAACATATAGTAAAAACTGCAAGGACTTTTCTCATCTCCAGAGTTATTCCAAAACATTTTTGGGCTGAGGCATCCCTTACTGAAGTTTACCTTATAAATCGTCTTTTATCATCAATACTTCAAAATATAACTCCATATGAAAAACTTTTTGAAATTTCTCCTGATTATTTTAGACTAAGAACCTTTGGATGTAAGTGTTTTGTATTAACCAACAAAAATGACAAGTTATCTCCAAGAGCCATCCCCCTGTGTATTTCTTGGGTATGGTGAGAGTCAAAAGGAATTTTGATGCTATGATTTTGAAAATAATAAATTATATGTTTTAAGAAATGTTACCTTTTTAGAGAAGGGAAGTTTTTTTGATAAAAATGTGCCTAAGAGAGGATGGATATATATTTTTAGAGTTGGATTATAAGAATGATAGTGATTTGATATCAAAAGAGAATCAAATTGCTAGTAATGAACCTCAAATGCATACTTAGTGTGGTGGACATCAGGATCACTTTCAAATTATTCAATATAAAAGGAGACAAGAGAGCTACCATCCTAATGCCTTAGAAAAATATTTTAACCTAGAAGACCAAGAAACTAGAAATATTAGGCACTGTGAAAGACAACATAAAGAGCCTGATAGATTCGTGACATATGAGTCCTTTTCCCCTCAATACAGAGCTTGTATAGCAAAAATTTTCTCCTACTTTGAACCAGTTTCATATAATCAAGCTAAAAACTATCCAGAATCGCAAATCGCAAAATACCATGTGTGAAGAAATAAGAGCATTAGAAAAATCTAAAACTTGGGAATTGACCAACTTACCACCTGAGAAGAAATCAATAAGATGTAGATGGGTCTTCAAGGTTAAAACTAAAAGTGATTGAACATTGTAAAAATATAAAGTCAGACTAGTAGCTAAAGGATACTCACAGGAATATGGGATATATTATGATGAGACTTTTGCCCCTATCAATAGAATGACTACTGTTAAAACAGTTATAGCTGTGACTGCTATTAGGAAATGACATCTACCAAATGGATGTCAAAAATGCCTTAATGGAGAATTAAAAGAAGTGTAACCACTTGGGTATAATATTCTGAGTGGAAAGGTTTTTCATCTTAAAAAGGCCTTATATAGTCTCAAACAAGCACCGAAGGCCTAGTATGATCGCTTTAGTTCTGTTATGACTGATCTTGAATATTTTTCATGTTATACTAATATATCTTTATTTGTTAAAAAATATGTTGTAGGTATTGTAATTTTGCTTCTTTATGTTGATGACAGGAGGAGATAAACAGGGAGTAAATCACATTGAACATGTACTCAAACAAAATTTTGAAATGACTGATTTAGGTTTTCTCAGATTTTTCTTAGGGATTGAAGTAACTTATTCTCTTCGAGGATATTTGTTAACTCAATATAAATTTGCTACTGAGATACACATGAAGTTATCAACTCAAAAATGAAGATTGATGATGGAACTCCATTGGACAATCCCACTCTATATCGACAGATGATCGGTGCCTTGACATACTTGACCATCACCAGACCAAACATATCCCATGCAATTTACACTGCTAGTTAATTTCAGCACTCTCCTACCTCAGTTCATATAAGTGTTATTATGCGTATTGTTAGATATTTAAAAAATTATGTTAACAAAGGATTATTATTATCCTCTTCCTCTCCTCTTGAACTTTCACTGAAGAAGAGATCCCAATGATAGACGCTCAACCACTTGTTTCTGTGTTTTTGTAGGAGACTCACTGGTATGCTGAAAATATAAAAAGCAACAAAAGGTATCTCTGTCATCCATGGAAGCAGAGTATCGGGCTATGACTAATCAACAACACCATTTAGATTATGCGGTGATAACAAAAGTGCCATATACATTGCTGATAATCATACTTTTCATGAGCACATCGAGATGGACTGCCATTATGTCAGAGAAGAATGCTTGAAGACTATTTCGCTGCTACATGTCATATCTGAATATCAGTTTATAAACTTCTTCACTAAAGCCCTTCTCCTATGTTTCAGTTTTTGTTTGACAAACTTTCAGTGATCACACCGTAAGTTTGAGGGGCAGTGTCAATGTATAGAGGTATTTTAGTCTTTCTGTACATGTAAGGGTATTATGGTCATTGTACAACCTTTTTTCTGTTTTATTTTCTTTTTCTTTTTATTATTATATATTTTAGAATAGGATTGGGCTTTTTGGTCTTTGACCATAGAGCCGTTACACTTGGTCTCCTTTATGTATATAAAGGGGTTGAAACCGTGAAAAGATCAAGTGCAATATGATTGCACAAATATGTGCATTGAGCACCTGATCACCCTCTATCTTGGGGACAGGGCCTGTCAGGTGTGGGACCCAAGACCTGATGATGGGCTATGGAGTGCTTAATGCACAAAATTTTGTGCAATCATATTGCACCCTATCCAGACTCGTTGAAACCCCTCTCTATGTTAAGCTTTTTCTTAGAGCTTTTCTCAATACTATTCTACATTTTTATGTGTGTTGTGCGCCCTCAAGTGGCTGATTTGTGTGATTTTGTGTTTACGTAATTGACCCATAAGTGGTCATTGTGATTGTGTATGTCCATAAGTGACATTTGAATCTTTTTATTTCATTACACTTCCCTTTCTTCTTTTCCTTTCCTTTTCTTCCTTCCGTCCCTCATTCCTTCCCTTTTTGTAGCGATATTTATCACATTAATATTCCCGATGTTGTCGGCTACCTTGAAATAGCCAATAATATCGCGATATTTTCAAAATATCGGCGATATTAGTGACTGGTATTAAATTTGTTTGGTTAAAGTGTGTTTTGAGTAAATGAACCATGGTAAATTCGTCCATGTAGTCAGATTTATTCAAAATGCATAGCAATGAGCTTTTATTTATTTATGCATGTATATTTCTATATATATATATGTATTTATGAATTGTGTATGTATAGCTCTTTGCCATTGATATAATGCCTACATTGTGATATTTATCAGATAATATCTCTATGTAATATTTTCAGTTTCCTTAGTTTTTCCTTTTCACAATTTAAGCACAATTTTTTTTTATTCATTATCATTTCACAAATTTTTTAATTTTGTATTTATTTTCAAAAAAATTATGCCAACAGTTTTTTTTTGCATATTTTTGTTCTATTTTTGTACTTTTCTATTTTTCAAATTCCAAGATTTTCTTCAGCTTTATGCAAGTTTTCTAAGAAATCTATAACATCTTGCCTTGTTGAGAATTGAGATACAGCAAAGAGCATATGTGGCTATGATACATACACACATGCACGTGACTATGATGCATGCATACCCATTCATTCATTCATTCATCCATTTTGTAGTTGTGGCATTTGTA
This sequence comes from Nuphar pumila, assembly GCF_984573655.1. Taxonomy (NCBI): domain Eukaryota; kingdom Viridiplantae; phylum Streptophyta; class Magnoliopsida; order Nymphaeales; family Nymphaeaceae; genus Nuphar; species Nuphar pumila. The sequence continues at coordinate 17,578,200 of NC_143265.1, read as the reverse complement.
CTGAATCCTGCATAAATTGATAATTTGATGCTGTGTTGGTCGTTTATTAGGAGTGCCATTTTATGTGTGTTGGATTAGACAAGAAAGTAATGAATTGATTAAGTTTCACTTATTTTATTTTAGTTGCCAATAAAGAGATCCGCGAGCAGATGGCTAAAGTTGACCAACCTATAACAAGTCTGAAGCCTCCACCAGCAGATAACATGGTGGGCGAGAGATCATCAAGTAAAGGTGGTGCTGGGAAAAGAGGAAAATCTCATATAACTGCAGCATCCTATACTATTGCTTCCCTTCAAACTGCAACAAACAGTTTCAGTCAGGAATGCCTTGTTGGGGAGGGTTCACTTGGGCGTGTATATAGGGCAGAGTTTCCTAATGGAAAGGTGATGAATACTTCAACAGCTATGACTTGGCCTTGAAACCTTTGAATAAAAATGATATTTTTTTTATGGAATTGCAAATTGTTATCTGCATGCATTTTTTTTCCATTTTTATTAGTTGGTTTTGTTAGTCAAGTTTGGTATCTGGTTTAGGCACCGGTAGACCCTACCGTGGGAGAGCAGATCCAGTGATCGGGCCCAAGTACTTGGCCACACAAAACACAGAAAATCGCTACACGCGTTAGCATTTTTCTGTGTTTTATGTGGCCTGAGTACTTTGTAAAATACTCTGTCCGATCAACTAACTACATCTTCCACCATGGACCCAAGCATTTCAGTGGGACAAACATGATAAATTGGATTGTGTTGTGCAGATCCTGATCTTTATATTCTTCTGAAGGAATACTGCATTTAAATGTCTTAGGTCCAAGAATATGATATGTTTGACTTTAAACTGGGTTATGTTTATCTTACAAGGCGTAGTTCTTTCCTGTTCTTAGTTGGGCTTAGATGCTTGGCCTGAGCCTACCAGTCTGATTTATGTGTCTGGTTGTTGATGGTTTAACAATAGCCTTTTCGGCCTTAGTTATTTACTGGTTGAAAACCTGTATCTAAACAAGGCATTTGCATATAGTAGAGTAAAAAACAACCACCACAGCTATAAACTGTGAGAAATCAGATGTGGGAGTCACCTTACTATCGTAGCAAGAGATAGAGAGAGAGGTAAGAGGGAAGAGAGAAAAAAATGTTGGGCGTAATGTCTTCTCCCCTTTCCATTGATATTTATATGTTGTACGAGTGGTACAATACAGTACAATAGTACAATACAGTACAGTATGCTGTACAATACAGTACAGTACAATACTGTACAATAGTACAATACAGTACAGTATGCTGTACAATACAGTACAATACAGTACAGTAGTACAATACAGTACAGTATGCTGTACAAGTGGTACAATACAGTACAGAAATATATTCATTTACATATACATATTTAACAGCCTCCCTCAAGTTGAGGATGGTCTTCAATCATGCTCAACTTGCCCTTAAGTAACCAAAATTGATGACTAACCAATCCTTTGGTGAAGATGTCTGCTACTTGGTCTTCTGATCTGACATACGAAGCCTCAATTTCTTCTGTTTCAATCTTTTGTCTAACAAAATGCTGATCAATCTCAATGTGCTTCGTGCGACAATGATGAATAGGGTTAAAAGAAATATTAATGGCACTTTGATTATCACATAAAAGCAGAGAGGAAGAGATAGGTTCATTCAACTCTTGAAGAAGATGCCGTACCCAAGTGACATCAGCTGTCCCTGCTGCCATTGCCCTGTACTCTGCCTCAGTGCTGGATTTAGCAATGGCCTTTTGTTTCTTACTACTCCAAGTGACAATATTTGGGCCAATAAAAACACAATATCCTGAAACCGACCTACGCTCATCAGGGTCCCCACCCCAATCTGCATCACAATATGTAAGTAAACGGTGTCCTGTAGTGAAGCTTTCATCTTTGTGATAGAGCAATCCATCTCCAATAGTCCCTTTCAGATATCTGAGAATACGCTTAATACATTCCATATGACAATCAGTGGGAGCATGCATAAACTGAGATGCTTGATTTACAGCATAAGCAATGTTAGGTCTTGTAAATGTAAGATATTGCAACATACCAACAATGCGGCGATATAAAGTGGAATCATGATATAATTGGCCTTCTTTTGCACTAAACTTATGATTTAAGACAGATGGGGTGCTGAGAGGTTTACAATTAATCATACCAGTGGTGTGAAGAATGTCAAGAGTATACTTGTGTTGACTTAGAGTGAGTCGATCATCTTGTCTATCGACTTCAACTCCCAAGAAGTATCGCAATGGGCCTAAGTCCTTCATCTTGAATTTGGCCATGAGTAAAGACTTGACCAAGGCAATATGTGCATCATCACTCCCAGTGATAATGATGTCATCAACATATATAAGAGCCCAAGTAGTAACATGATCATTCTTATACATAAATAAAGAATGATCAAGTATACTCTTAGAAAAGCCATGCTGCTGAATTTCCATGGAGAAACTCTCAAACCAAGACCGAGATGCCTGTTTTAAACCATAAAGAGACCTTCTCAATTTACAAACCCATGTAGCCGCATCATGTTCACTATATCCAGGAGGTTGCTCCATATACACCTCTTCCTTCAAGTCCCCATGTAGGAACGCATTCTTGACATCCAACTGGCTAAGAGACCAACCATGCTGAAGTGCCAAAGTGAGGATCACACGAATGGTGCCAATTTTGACAACAGGGCTAAACGTTTCCTCATAATCTTGCCCATATTGTTGTGTGAATCCGCGTGCAACAAGGCGAGCTTTATATCTTTCAATGCTACCATTTGGTTTACGCTTGATCTTGTAAACCCATTTGGAACCAACAACATTTCTATCAACAGGTCGAGGAACAATATCCCATGTATGACATTCATGAAGTGCTGCCATTTCTTCGTTCATAGCTTCAACCCAAGCTCGAGAATGGGCTGCCTGATGGAAAGTAGACGGCTCTTTCTCTTTGGCCACATTGGTTAGAAACAACTGAAAGTCAAGAGAAAAATTGTTGTAACTAACCCAACGATGGATAGGATGCCTTTCACGTGTGGATCGTCGAAGAGGGGGAGCCTCGTGAGATGGAGTTGAAGGGGCTCCTCGACGGGCATAAACCAAACCTGAAAACCGTGAAGGTGCATCCTGGATGATGGAGTTGTCTGCTTCAAACTGAATTGGTTCATCAACAACAGGATCTCTGATAGAGTCATATAGCAAAGTATCACAAAGCCATGGATCATAAGTAGTTTGCTCATATACCTGAGAAGTATCACAAGTGCTGAAATGGTCATCATCAAAAACAACATTTCTAGACACCTTAATCTTACCCAAAATAGGATCATAACATCTATATCCTTTATACCCATCGGCATATCCCAGAAATCTGCACTGAACTGCTCTGTCCTGAAACTTGTTACGTAAAGAATGATCCACATGGACATAACAAATGCATCCGAAAGCATGCAAATCATCATAAGAAGGGTGAGAACCGTGAAGCAAATAATAAGGAGACTGATCTCCTAATAATTTCATAGGCAACCTGTTAATGATATGCACTGCAGTGTGAAAGGCCTCAGTCCAAAGAGAGAAAGAAATATCAATATTGTGCATCATACTTAACGCGGTTTCAACAATATGCCGATGCTTACGTTCTGCTACTCCATTCTGTTGTGGAGTGTAAGGACAAGAGGAGTTACGTGTGATGCCATGGTCCTTTAAATATTCACTAAAATCATGAGATAAGTATTCTCCACCACCATCACACTGGAAATAAGTGATATTTGAATTGAAAAGGTTCTGAACAAGAGCATGGAATTGTTTGAAAAGTTTGAACACTTCAGATTTAGATTTCATAAAGTAAATCCAAGTGTAACGAGTGAAAGAGTCAAGAAATAACACATAATAACGAGAGCCAGATAGAGATGAAACAGGAGCTGGGCCCCAAACATCAGAGTGAATAATTTCAAATGGCTTGGAAGCTCTTTTATTGATACTTTGAAAGGGAAGTACATGACTCTTGCAGACATTACAACTAGGACACTTATGATCTAATTTGACTTTGGGAATAAAACCTTGAGAAGACAATTTGTCAAGGAACCCTTGACTACAATGACCTAACCGACGATGCCAAGAAACTGACTTATTACATTGCATAACAGAAGAAGACTGACTCAAATAAGCAGGAAAAGATGGAGACACGGTAGATGACGTCTTCAAAGTCCCGGGGGCTGCTTCGAAGACGTACATGTTTCCGCGTCGTTCACCCTTAGCGAGCATCTTCTTGGTTCGAAGGTCCTTAAGACAAACAGAAGACGGAGTAAATTCCATGGATGAATTTGTTTCATCAACCAATTTAGAAACAGATAAAATGTTTTTCTCAATGGCAGGAGTGAGTAAGACATTTTTCAATGGTAGTGTAGATTGTGACAAAGAGAGAGATGCATTTCCAGTATGAGAAATAGGGTGGTGGGAACCATCTCCCGTGACAATAGTGCCAGTGCCAATATAAGGAACCATGTTGGAAAGTTTACCTGCATCAGAAGTAACATGTGCGGCTGCTCCATAATCAATATACCAAACTCCATCATCATTCTGACGCAAATTCATGTTGTTAAATGCAGTCATCAGAATTTGTTGCACATCATGTGGCAACCCTGCACTCTGTCCCTGATCAGTACCCTGATGTGCTCGAAAATTTCCCTGCGGCTGCCCCTGAAACTGTCTAACATTCATCTGTCCAGCTCTTGGTCCTGGCTTCCCTGCCTTGTTGCGATTCTGTGGGTTGTGCCAACAATCTGCTTTCACATGGCCACGCTTGTTGCAATGGAAGCAAGTAGGGACACGGGTACCTCTAGTGGCAGGTGGAGCAGTAGGAGTAGGAAGGAGTCCTCCACGGCCCATATGAGCAGCAGGTGGACGAAATGAGGTAGACCCAGATGTAAACATGACAGGATGAGGATCATCAATAAGATGATCTTGAGTCAAACTAACTTCATACTGTAGGAGTTTGGCCTGTAAATCCTCAAAGCATGGAAGTGTAGAGGCAACCTGTAATGCAGTGCAAAACATACGATATTGGGGCCCAAGGCTTCCCAATACCTGCTGAACAACATCTCTGTCAGAAACAGGATATCCAATAGCGGCCAACTGATCAATGATAATTTTGATATCCCCTAGAAATTCAGTAATGGTCTTAGTTCTCTTTCGCATAGATTGGAACTGCCATTTCAGTTGAAGTGCACGTGATTCAGAAACCTGTGAATAAGAGTGAGCAAGATGTCTCCATAGTTCTGCAGCAGTAAAATGGTCAGAGATAGTTTGTAATATACGATCAGATAACGTGGCAGTCAAATAGGCAACCACAGATTGGTCCTTCTGAAACCAAACATCATACGCAGGATTTGGAATAGCAATGCAACTCACCTTCCCATCATTACCAGTTACCTCTTGCGTAATAGTCATAGGTGGGGCGGGTGATCCCCCATCCAGATGCCCGGAAAGACCATGACTTCGGATAAACGGCAGAATTTGGCGTTTCCAAAGTAAGTAGTTATCATGAGTTAATTTGTGAGAAACAAGTTGAGAAAGAAATCCGGGGCTGATTTTAGAATCCATAAGGAAGAAGATCAAAGATGAATCAAACAGCACGACAGAAATTCGTAGGTTGTACGGACAAAACCGTACGGACAGAAATTTTTGAGTTTTGGAAATCACGATTTTTTTAGTTAATCGTGCAGAATGTACGATTTATCAACTATATTGCAAGAAATAGATAAGAAATCACAAGAAGTTTGAGAAAAGAGGCACTTTTGAGAAATGAGGGTTCCCAAATTTGGGGAAAGCAGAAATTAGGGTTGATAAAATTGGGGATAACAGAATATGTAAGAAGGAAAAGATGCACGATATGAGGAAATGAAGAAACGACGTCGAAATATAGTGATTCAACGGAGAAACAACAGAGAAAAGATGAAAAAAAAACACTTTCCTTGAGAACGCCCAAAAACGCACGTCAAGGTCCTTAGGGGCCTTCCAGATGATCGTGATTACCACGCCCTTGGCTCTGATACCATGTGAGAAATCAGATGTGGGAGTCACCTTACTATCGTAGCAAGAGATAGAGAGAGAGGTAAGAGGGAAGAGAGAAAAAAATGTTGGGCGTAATGTCTTCTCCCCTTTCCATTGATATTTATATGTTGTACGAGTGGTACAATATAGTACAATAGTACAATACAGTACAGTATGCTGTACAATACAGTACAATACAGTACAATACTGTATAATAGTACAATACAGTATAGTATGCTGTACAATACAGTACAATACAGTACAGTAGTACAATACAGTACAGTATGCTGTACAATACAGTACAATACAGTACAGTAGTACAATACAGTACAGTATGCTGTACAAGTGGTACAATACAGTATAGAAATATATTCATTTACATATACATATTTAACATAAACTGGCTTCCAGATTTTACTCTTGGGTTATGTAAACTTGCTTCTTTTGTTCTTCACGCTTTCTTGTCTGCAAATTTTGGTTTTGGTAAGAATGAATTAGCAACTAATACCATGTTCCTTTGCTATGTTGTAGGTTCTAGCTGTCAAGAAGATCGACAACTCAGCAGTGTCCCTGCAGGAGGAAGACAACTTCCTTGAAGCAGTATCAAATATGTCACGTTTGAGACACCCAAATATCACAGCCTTGCTAGGGTATTGTGTAGAACATGGGCAGCACTTCCTGGTTTATGATTTTTATGGAAATGGAACTCTTCATGAGATTCTACACTTTACTGAGGATAGCACAAAGATACTGACATGGAATTTACGTGTGAGGATTGCCCTTGGCACAGCTAGGGCACTTGAGTAAGTTTACAACAATAACATGATTCTGGTCTTGTTTTTGATGAGGTTGCTATGGCTGGTTCCTTTCTAACATATTTCTTAATTTTCTATTCAGATACTTGCATGAAGTATGCTTGCCTCCTGTTGTACACCGAAACTTCAAGTCAGCAAATATATTACTTGATGAAGAGTTGAACCCTCACTTGTCAGACTGTGGGCTGGCTGCGCTAACTCCCAATACTGAGAGACAGGTGGGCTCTCTCTCTCTATATGTATATGTGTGTGTGTGTCATATTTTAACAATGTGTGTACCATGGCAGGTTTCTACACACATGCTTGACTCATTTGGTTACAGTGCTCCTGAATTTGCCATGTCCGGAAGCTACACTGTAAAGAGTGACGTCTACAGCTTTGGAGTTGTCATGTTAGAACTGTTAACTGGTCGGAAGCCACTGGACAGGTTTCCTCTCTAGTTCGTGCGTGGCTCAAAATTTTTCCTTTCATTAGTTATTTGCACCTTGCCAACTGGAACCCTTTCTGTTTGTTTCTGATTCCTATTTGTTGGTTTTGAAGTTCAAGGCAAAGATCAGAACATTCTCTTGTGAGATGGGCTATACCACAGCTTCACGATATTGATGCATTGGCGAAGATGGTTGATCCAGCTCTCAAAGGCATGTATCCAGCAAAATCTCTTTCACGGTTTGCTGACATAATTGCAATTTGTGTTCAGGTACCATGCCACATGGATCTTTTTATTCCTTTTTTTCCTGAAATTTACTTGCAATGCCTACTTGAAATCATGGAAAAAATCAATAGGAAGTTGTGGGAGTGCTTTCATCATACACCATGAGCAGCAAGCGAAATATCACCTACACCGATAAAATTTGAAGTTGCAATTATATTAATATCGGAAGTAACAAGGAGTTACAGTTTTTGTAATGATAAAAATTTAATTCTCTAAGCATTCTTTGTTGGTGGGTTGAGGTTGGGGGTGGGGGGAATGGTTGATGGGAGAAAAGCTTAGTGTTCCCAAGCTGACCAACTTTTGGAGGATCAATCCAAAAGGATCAATTCCTCTCTCAAATCAATCAGTACATCAGGGCATCACTACTGCTAAAATCACAGGGTGTAATTTGGAAATTGTATACCAACTCAAATGGAGTTTGAGTGCTGGATAGCTATTATATCCAGTAAGGAGGCTCTCTCCAGGGCACCAAGTTCAACAGTTCCAGAATGTGCTAGACTTGACGCATTAAGAGCTTGGAGCCTGGAGCTGTTCATTTATTAAACAAGCTGAGTTTGAGGTTCAAATTAGGATTCATATGATCATTTGAAGCTCTTCCAATGATGGCATATGCATGTATTTCAGTACAATGTACTGTGGACTGTTGATTGATATTTAATGTGAGGGTCCATGATTAACTGGAAAGTTGAAGGATGAAACCACTCAATGAAAACCCTATCTAGGCTACCCTTGCTGAAAACTCGACTTTCCAAATGGCTAAATTTCAAGTGATAACCCTAACCAGTGGAGAAAGAGGGTTTCCAGCTGGTGCATCACGGATATGCTGCCTTTGAAGATGTCGAGCTTCTTCTCATTGCTTGGGCCGATGACCACTTCAGATCCTCACTTTTTCCTATCATCTAGGGTTCATCCTCACCCTCTGCATATAACCTGGGGCCTTCGTTGTTGAAGGACAGGAACAAAAAGCTTAGCTCGAGCTTGAACCTGAGCTCAAGCTCAGATTGAGCAGATCTTGAGCCTTTTTTCATACTTCTAGTGGAGATTGATCACCAGCGTTGGAATCTAGTCAAACTTGAGCATGCTCTGGGGCTTGCTGCCCCAGCTTGAATAAACCTGACTTTGGGCTCAACGCAGCTCATATACAGACCTATAACATTCATATTGCAGGTTTGCAATTCCTAATAATAAACTCAATGAATTCAATATTGTTTAATCCATCATTTTCACCTTGTTGGCAATGGCAATCCATTGGTGTAGCTTCGATATTCTAGAATTGATTTCCATGAAAAAGAGAATAATCATTTCTTTCAATAGGTTGTGGCTATACTGGTATATGTTCTTTTTGAAGTCTGATTCAAGTTTGTTGTTACTACTGCACTTGCAAAATTAGATCTTTATTTTGATTCCAATATAATTGGGCAACTAATGCTTCTATTGAACCTTGGTAGCCGGAACCGGAGTTTCGGCCTCCTATGTCTGAAGTGGTTCAATCTTTAGTCCGCTTGATGCAAAGAGCCAGTGCCAACAAAAGACGGTCTAGCGATGAAACAGGCCTCTCTTACAAGATCCTGGAACACGATCCATCAGACTTGTCCACTTGAGTTTCCTGAATAGCATGTAAAGAACATGCAGAGGTTTTTTCTTCAGCTTCGCCATTTTGCTCGGGCACCATAAATCTATTGCATTACGGCTTTTGGATTAGTAGGCGAGCCAATTTAACGGTGGAGGAATTGGTTTCCTTGCCCTGTCATTGCGGATAAGTTATTTATTTATGTATTTCTGTTGCAATCAACACAAGCACAATATAGCACATGGTATTCTTCCCACTCTACTCTGTGCAATTGTAATTATATCAAGGAGACATTATATGTATTTTGCTTTCTTTGTTTCGCTAGAGCAGATTTGGTCGAAATGTAAGTTGAGATACTTGGCAGTTAAAAAATTCATCAATTTCATCAAATACAGATTAGAGAGCAGCTGTAAAACAAGGAACTGCAGATTCTTGTATGTTTGTAAAGAGCAGAAGAAATAGATGTATGTCTGCTCTGTTTGGGGGCTTGTAGCCCGGAAGCCCAGGATGGGAGTTAGAGTTTTTGAGCTTAAATTTGACCAAACCATTACAGTAGTAGTTTTTTTGGGAGAAGGTGGTTTATGGAAATGAGAAAGAAGGTGAGACGGTGTCTTCTCTGTATTTGAACTAAAACACAGAATTGGTAACTACTATTTCCTAGAGGTGGTAGCTGCCAATTCTTGGAATTGATGGCTTCCACTTTTCCAAATCCATAAACTCCCTCCCAGTTCCCAAACAGAGCTTTAGGCACCACTTGTCTGATGCTTCTTGTATTGATATGGAAATGGGATCCATTGCAGCTATGCTCAATTTGTACTAAACTTGGTGCATTTTAAATAGAGATATTCTTCTACCTTCATGTTCGTCATGAATTTGGATTCATATTATTATCTTGATGTTCATTTCTGACATTCTGGTTAAGTAAGCGATATATTGACCCAGTGAATGGATTTGTGTTTCACCTGCATCACAAAGATAATGGGTACGAACCAACAAGAGTTTGAAGTTTGTTCAAAAAATAGGACATAAGGGCACATATTTTTTTTAATCAATAAATTATTGAAATACTATAAAATTATTAGATAATATCTATACGTGTCTGTGTCCATATCAGCGTGTCATAACATGTCCGGTTTCCAGCCCCCCCCCCCCCTGATTGGCTTCCCTCGAGGGAAGATATATAGTCTTTGATCTTATTTCGAATACTGAATGAAATCTGATATGGGTCTGCCTAACCCCGGCTTGCCTTAAAAAAAGAAATTAACAGGGACATGCCCAAAATGGCCTTGTCCTGAAACGTAGGTTTTGACAAGTAAATATTATATAGTGTTAGTAAGTCCGTAAATGTCTCATATAATAAGTCCATAAATAGAAACAGGAAACTATTAGAAGATCGAATTTGGCACACTTGAAAAGTAAATTGAGTGGAGACGCAGTAGTGGAGCTATGTCATAGGGACACGCTACTTTGGGTGGGAGCTCCTGCTGACACGATTATTTAACTTTTCATCAAAATATATTTTTACTAATAAAATATCAAAAAATATTTTCTATTGATTAAAAATTTAAAAATCCAGTGTCCTATTTTTTTCGAAAAAAGTTTCCAATTTGTGAGTCAATCCTGCGGCCTGTGTCTGTGTCAATATATATATATATATATATATATATATATATATATATATATATATATATATATATATATATATATATATATATATATAGAGAGAGAGAGAGAGAGAGAGAGAGAGAGAGAGAGAGAGCTTTGCCCGGAGGGGTTTGGTGAAATGGGGTGGGGCCTAGGGCCTAGGCCATCAGACGGGCAGTCGAAGTTCCATTCCGGCCAGCCTCACTCCATTGTGCAAGCCGATGTCCAGCATAGGCTGAGGATGAGGGTTTTGTCCTCAGAGTTTTAGGCCTGTGAGCCAAAGACCGTAGGTACAAGGTATGTCAGGCTGAGCCAGAGCTACCAGGTCTCCAGACGCAGTTTCTTTGAGTTATAAATCAAAAAAGAAAAATTCTTCGTTTTAAATAATAGTCTACTCCCTCTTATTAGCCGTTGGATCTTTTGAGATCTAATGGCTAATAAGAATGCAGATCTCTCACTTTAAAAATGCATGCATACCTTAAATGTCACTCTCTCATCCTTTTCCATGCAATTGCCTTAAGACACTCTCTCTTTCTCATCCTTTTAATGCAAATGCCTTGAATGACTTTCTCTCTCTCCCATCCTTTCCCATACAGTGGTGGATATTAGATAAAATGGATATGGATGATGGTATGTGCTCACGTACCATATCCATGTAGTTGCATATATCGTTTAGAGTCCTGATAAAAAAATGGTAGTTTTCATCTCTCTCTCTCTCTCTCTCTAATTAGTTGGATCTAGTATTGTTCCTAGTGCTTTGAATATGAATACCAACAGTATATTACTTTGATCTTAAGATCTCGGCCCTTGCTTTTTCACTTTGGGCGCTTGAATGCCACGAATCTCTGGGAAGATCTATAAGAATGTGAATCAACATATGGGGCCCATGCCTATGGGGATCTATGATCACTATTTTAGTCTAAGATCCAAAAACTTCATGTCGGAGGCATTTATTCTTGTTTTCCAGTTCATTTTTTGTGATTTAGATGTCGTTCATCTAGAGCAGGACATATCTGAGCAGTAGACCATTCAATCATGGTGTTTGGGTTGTCGTCCATTACATGGATAAATGGCATCCAAGGCTAGTAAGAGGTGCCTCTGCTCCTGTCTCTAAAAATGAGATGGATCATCATTGGATTGGGTCCGGTAAAGATCATGACAGGCCTGCCTCATTCTATCACTTGGGTCTAGCATAGATCCAACAGTGATGTTCATTTTCGCAAGGTCAAGGTTGGGCCTACCCCTGGTAGGTAAGGAGGACCGCAAGTTTCTTATCGACTAGAGGCTAGCCAATGTGGTCGTGGGGCTCCACCCGAAGTTTTCCTGGAGGGTTCCTCGTCATAAAAAAAAAAGAGTTTGCTAGTTAAGAATGCTTTTGTTTAGGACTCAATCTATCACAATTTGATTTATATATACCTGAACACACTGAGCCATGCCGATCCATAGTTTCATTGAAACTCGGACCCATATCTAGGCCTCAACCAATCAGATTGGGCTTGGATCTAAATTTTAGACCCGATTAAATAATGGGTTTGTTTAAGACCTGACCCATTTATACTGGTCCAGCTTACACACAAACTGTTAGGCCTTACGGGTCCAAAATTTCCATCAGTCTTATAGCTGAACCTAAACAGGATATCAGGATGTATTCATGCCAAATTTTTAGAACTAGATTTTTATACTGTTAGTATTCATATTCAAAACACTAGAGATGTAAAACATTGGGTTAGATGTTGACAATACTAGATTCAACTAATTAGAGAGACATGAGTCTCGTACAACAATAGAGAGAGAGAGACTATTGTTTTTTTTATTAGGACTTCAAAAGACATGCAACTACATGGATAGGTATATCATTTAACTAATTGTATACTTGATTAATTTAAATGCGTATTGTGTGAATTTCTAACTCATTTTTTTATACATGATGTTTTGCCTGCACATGACCCACCTACACGAGCTATTCATACAAGTCACGAGACAACGCTGGATGCAAGGTCTTTTCAATCTGACACACGACGACTCATTCAAATAGTATATATCGATAATTGACCGTAAGTATTTTATTTTCACTTATCCTATAATTATCATATAAATATTGTATATTGATAGTTAATGTGTACCAATTCATGTACAGTGCAAGGTTCGAGCCACAAGAAGTAATACGAGAGATTAGGCATTCACTAGTTCAACATCTATCAAGATCGATCGCTCAATGAAAAGAGTACCCAAAGGAGGTGTTGGACAGATTGTGATCCTCATTCATGGTATACAATCGTTTCTCATAGTTAATGTGTTTAATATTTAATTTTTTGTTATAGTCATGTCTACTAACTTTTTGAAATTATTTGTACGCTTTGAATCGCTTCGCAACTACGATGGAAGAGCAAGACGCGAGGAAGGTGTGGTAGAAGGTGGTTGTCAGTTTATTTACAGATATGCTGCACAATATGAAGACTGCAACAAGAAAAGCATCTGGCGGGATAGATGATCCATTGTAGTGGAAGGGTCATGACCCTCCTACTATTAGGTCAGATGTTTGGGATGCAATGTGCGACAAGTGGGTGGGGCATGAATTTCAAAATCGCTCAGTGAAGACTGCACAAAACCGAGCAAAGATGCCCGATGCCCATCTACACACAAGTGGATTTAGGACTTTTGGGAGCCACTTGAAGAAAATGGTAACTCATCAATATATATATATATATATATATATATATATATATATATATATATATATTGTCAATTTTATAAGTATTGTTGCATATCTGTTAAATTATCTTTTTATCATTTAACTTCGTATGAAGCAGAAAAAGGAGGCATTGTGTCATACAAGGATGTGTTTGTTGAAACACATAAACGTAAGACCACAGGAGAGTTCGTATCAAAGAAGGCGAGAATGACAACGATATGTATTTATTATATTAATAAATATTGTAATATACAAGTTATCATAAACATTGTAATTCTTAATTATTAATCCACATTATAATCAATACTTTGTAAGAGTCATACGAGCAACAGATGGTAGAGCGATATGGCGATGACTCCACTCAGCATCCGCCTTTTGATCCTTTAGTATGGCTGACTGCAACAGGTGAACCCAAAAAAGGGTCGTGTATTCGGGTTTTGGAGTAATATGAACACCTCATCAGTCGTTGCCTCTTCTAGTCACGACTCTTAGAGTTCTCCCGGTAGCATCATCTCCAAGCATCCGATTGACCCGCCTAATTCTTGGGATGGTGTCTGTCAGCTTGTTAAAAACATAATGCATGACTATTTACATGAAGCAATTTTCGACATTGTCCGTAATGAGTTATACAACTTTTTTGGGGACAGAAGAACTTCGTCTGCAGGTGCCTGTCGGATATGAAATGTTTCATGTCATTTGTTTCATGTCGTTAGATTTCATGCTAGTATATGCATGATTTCATCATATATGAGCATGATTTCATCACTATGAAAGTTTGACTGCCTTATAACACATATACACAAGATTTCATCACTATTAAAGTTTTTTACTACATTGGAACACATATAAGCATGATTCCGTCACTATGAAAGTTTTTTCACTACCTTAGAGCACATATATGCATGATTGAATCACTATGAGAGTTTTTTGACAACCTTAGAACACATATTTGCATGATTGAATCATTATGATTTTTTTTTATCAGCCTTAGAAGACATATGAATTATGTTAATATCCTTCACTTTATTGATAGCTAGACTATGTGTAATTTACTCATGTTACTTTGATTGCCTTAGCTTAGGTGCATCACATACAATTTATTTCATTATATTTTGTTTATCAATACTAACCTTTTTTTTCTCTTGTAGGATGCTGGAGATAATCAGCGTAGAGGAGCTGATGGAGGCATGGATGAAGGGGCAGATCGAGACAATGAAGAAGACACAAAATCTTGGCGATAATTAAATTCATGTGTTGAATTTGTTGTACCTTCTTGTTGTTTCAAGAGAAACTCTTTGTAATTGTTCACTTGTAAATAATTAGAACTTAGCGAGGATTATAGTGGATTGCTAAATTGTTTGTAGTTGCTTTGTATATGTATTTTTTATGTGTACTTTGTTTTTTATTCACAGGATATATAAATTGTATCATGAGATTTTTTTCTCGATATTTATATTTTAAACAATTTTTTTTAATTTTTTATTTTTTGCGATGGATTAGCGATGGATATTATTCGTCGCTAATTAGTATCAACCTCCAATTTAGCGATGAATTAGGAACGAATATTTATCCATCGCAAAACTGAATTGACCAATGTTTTTTGCGATAAATTGTAATTTGTCGCTACAATAGCGACAAAATTAGTGACAAATTCATATTTGTTGCAAACTCAAATCTCTGTAGATTAACAATGGCCTTGCGATGAATCATAGCATTCGCTAATTTATCACAATTTAGTGATAAATATGTTTCGTCGCTAATTAGCAACTAGAAATTTGCGATGAAAGTTACCCGTCGCTACTCCGTCGCTAAACTCTACAACAAGGGATTGGGGATGGAATGCGACCGTCGCTAATCCACATATTTATTGTAGTGTCATCTATGATCATTTGAGCTAATATCCACCACAGTGTGGGAAAGGATGAGAGTGAGGGTCATTTAAGGTTTTTGCATGGGAAAGGATGGGAAATAGAGAGTGTCTTTAAGGCAATTGCATGGAAAATGATAAGAAAGAGAGACATTTAAGGTATACATGTGTATTTAAAGTGAGAGATTTGCATTCTTATTAGTAGAGGTGTCAACGGGTCTGGTTTACTTGGACCCCACCTGAACCAACACTACAAAAAAAATGCATATTAGCGATTGATGCTATCCGTCGCAAAATCCGTCGCTAATGTGTTTAGCGACAGATTAGCGATGACTTAGTGATGGATAGCGTCTTTCGCATAATCCTAGTCGCTAAACTACGACAAAATTTATTTGTCGCTAATTAGTGACATATCATGTCCACCGCTAATTTGTCACTAAATAGAGATTGATTTGGTTATGCGACAAAATTTAATCCATCGCTAAGTTGTGACGAGGGATACATATCTGTCGTTAATGTTCATCATCAATTTAGCGACAAACATTAGCGATGACTTAAATTCTATCACAAACCATCGTCTGATTTAAATTGGCGACGGATCAGCAACGAATAATATCTGTCACTAATTTAAAAATAAAATAAAATATGAAACTCGAGAAAAATTTCTCGTTATACAATTCATATAACCTGCTTATAAAAAACAAAGTACACATAAAAAATACATATACAGGTGAAATAAATTTAACACAAGTTCTAAGTTAAACAACTTTAACAACCAAATACAGTCCTTGTCAAGTTATAATTAGTTACAAGTATGTCAAAGAAATTAAACACATGAATCTAATCCTCACCAAGAATTGGGGCATCATCCTCTTCATTTTCTCGATCTGCCCCTCCCTCCATGCCTCCATCAGCTCCTCTACGTTGATCATCTTCAGCATCCTACAAGAGAACCAAAATGTTAGTATTTATAAGCAAAATATAATAAAATAAATTATATGCAATGCACGTAATCTAATGCAACAAAGTAAATGGCTGAATAACACATAGACTAGCAATAAACTGAAGGACATTAACAGAATTCAGATATGTGTTCTAAGACTGATTTTTTTTTATAGTGATTCGATCATGCAGATATGTGTTCTAAGGTTGTCAAAGAATGTCACAGTGATTCACGCATGCATATATGCTTTATAAGGCTATCAAATAAATGTGTTATATATCACAATCATGCATATATGTGTTACAAGGTAGTCAAAAAACTTCCATAGTGATGAAATCATGCTAATATGTGTTCTAAGGTTATCAAAAAACTTTCATAGTGATTCAATCATGCTCATATGTGTTCTAAGGCAGTAAAAAAACTTTCATATTGATTCAATCATGCATATATGTGTTCTAAGAAATTTTTTATAGTAATTCAATCATGCATATGTGTGTTCTAAGGCAGTAAAAGAATTTCACAGTGATGAAAGCATGTTTGTATGTGTTCTAAGGTTGTCAAAAAACTTTCATAGTGATTCAATCATGCATATATGTGTTCTAAGGTTGTCAAAAAACTTTTATATTGATTCAATCATGCATATATGTGTTCTAAGGTTGTCAAAAAACTTTCATATTGATTCAATCATGCATATATGTATTATAAGGCAGTCAAAAAACTTTCATATATGCTAATATCATGCTCATATGTATTATAAGGCAATAAAAAAACTTTCATAGTGATTCAATCATGCTCATATGTGTTCTAAGGCAGTCAAAAAACTTTATATGTGATTCAATCATGCATATCATATTCTAAGGCAGTCAAAATTTTTTATAGTGATTCAATCATGCATATATGTGTTATAAGGCATTTAAAAACTTTAAGGTTGTCATAGTGATGAAATCATGATTGTATGTGTTCTAAGGTCGTCAAAAAACTTTCATAGTGATTCAATCATGCATATATGTGTTATAAAGCACTAAGAAAATTTTATAGTGATGAAATTATGCATATATGTGTTGTAAGGTTGTAAAAAAACTTTCATAGTGATTCAATCATGCGTATATGTGTTATAAGGGTGTCATAAAAATTATATAGTGAATCAATCATGCATATATGTGTTCTAAAGGTGTCAAAAAAATTCATAATGAGGCAATCATGCATATACTAGCTTGAAATCTAATGACATGAAACAAATGACATGAATCTTTATACCTAATAGGCACCAAAGCTTATGTTGAATGCAGACGAAGTTCTTCTGTCCCCGAAAAAAGTTGCACAACTCATTATGGACAATGTTGGGAATGACTTCATTTAAAAAGTACTGCATTTTGTCCTCAAGACGCTCACATATACCATCCCAAAACATATCATGGTCAATCAGACGTTTAGAGTTGATGCTGGCGAGAGAACTCTAAGAGTCATGGTTTCAGGAGGCAATGACTGTTGTGGTGTTCATGTTACTCCCAAATCTTAACACACGATCCTTTTTGGGTTCACTGGTTGCAGTAACCCATGCTGCAGGATCAAAAGGCGGATGCTGAGTGGAGTTATCGCCATATTGCTCTACCATTTGTTGCTCGTATGACTCTTACAAAGTAATGATTACAATATGAATTAATAATTAAGAATTATAATATTTATTAATATAATAAATACATACTGATGTCACTCTCGCCTTCTCTGATACAAAATCTTTCATGCTCTTACGTTTATGTGTTTCAACAAACACATCCTTGTAAGGCACAATGTCTCCTTTTTATACTTCCTGTAATGTTAAATGATAAAAAAATCAATTAATAAGTATGTAAAAATATTTATAAATTTGATAATATATATATATTGATGAGTTACCATTTTCTTCTGGTGGCTCCAAAAAGTCCTACATTCACCTGTGTGTAGATGGGCATCGGGCATCTTTGCTCAGTTTTGTGCAGCTTTGCTGAGCGGTTTCGAAATTCATTGCTCGCCCACTTGTCGCATATGCCCTCCCAATAATCTCTCCTGATAGTAGAAGTCCCATGGCCCTTCCACTGCAGTGAATCATCTATCCCACCAGTTGTTTTTTTGTTGCAGTCTTCATATTGTGCAGCATGTCGGCAAATCGATTGAGAACTAACTTCTGTCACACTACCCTCGCGTCTTTCTCCTCGTTCACAGTCGTGAAGCGATGAAAAGCCTACAAATACTTTCAGAAAGTTAGCACACATGAGTATAAAAAATAAATAAATATGAAACACATTAGTTATGATAAACGATTGCATACCATGAATGAGAATATTAATTTGTCCAACACCTCCGTTGGGTACTCTTTCCATTGCTCGATCGGTCCTGAAAGATGCTGCATTAGTGACTTCCTAATTTCTCGTATTACTTCTTGATGCTCGAACCTCACACTGCACATGAATTGATACACATTAACAATCGACTGTCGATATACACTATTTATAAGATAAGTATTGGACAAGTGACAATGAAATACTTATGATCGACTATTGATATACACTATTTGAATGAGTCATCGTGTGTCACACTGAGAAGACCTTGCATTCGGTGTTGTCTCATGATGTGTATAGCTGGTGTAGGTGGGTCATATGTAGGTGAAACATCACCTACAGAACAATGAGTTAGAAATTCACACAATGCACATTTAAACTAATCAAGTATATAATTATTTAAATGATATACCTATCGAAGCATTGTGTGAAGACGAAGGCTGAGCAACACCATCCATATATTTATGCGACATTTCATTATCAACTATCCTACGGTACAAACTATTCAAAAAATTTGTTTTTACATTTATTTGATGTAATTCAAGGTCAAAGAATGCTACTAAGGCCAATATAATTCGAATATAAACAAATTTCACCACAAGAGAGTAAGTTTCTTCATAATTGATGCTCTCACGTTGAGTATATTCTTATGCAACCAATCTTGCTATAAATTTGTCAATGGTCCCATCATTTTTATATTTCTTTCTTATGACCCATTTGAATCTAATTGCCTTGTGATCATCAGACAAGATTACTAGTTCTCATATTTCATTCTTTTCTATTGAATCAATTTTATCTTGCATTGTTTCAATTCATTCATTGGATTCATACAAACTAATCGCATTCTGAGATTATCAACAACTTCATCTAAATAATTAGAGTAACACAACTCTTCTACCAAGTACACATATGTGATAATTGGATGATCCAAAAGCCTATTCATACTAAACAAACCATGTAGGCCACATTGGAAAGGTCGGGTTCAAGAAAAATTAAAACTTAAGATTGTTTGCACCCTCTTTATATATATATATATATATATATATATATATAATAAGAGGGTTCATGTTTAGTGCTATTGAAGGCACCAAACAATTGAGTCCAAATCACTTACTTTTCATTTTTTTAGGTTTTTCTTGTATATTGGACCTTATAGATGTGATCCACAAGGTTTATTTAATAGAAAACAAATTTTGAATTATGTGATTGTGACATGTAAGTAGGTTTTTTAAGGGATTAAAAAATCAATGACTCATAATGCACTAAAATTTCATCACTAAAAAATTTATATGTTTAGACCAAAATAACACGATCCAAGTTTTGAATTTTAGCAAAGGATCCGTGTGGTCAGATTAAGTTGATAAGGCTTGAACTTATGATTTTCGACTCAATAGTTAGATGCCTTTAACAACACTATATATATAAAGAGAGAGTCACTAGAATATGAGAACTAGAAATACTGTCATTTTCAAGACCTTTTTTGCAAATCCAACCATGTACATGTGTTCGGCATGGAAAATTTATAACTAGGAATCAACTGTTGGATTTTTTGATGAAAAATGTGATTTTTGAATGTTTAAATATTTATGAAGATTATAAACAATTGATTTTAAAGCCTTAAAAAACTGAAAAAAAGTAGTTTTCATGTTCTAATGACTACATATATATACTAAACCATAAAAAAGGTTCTTTTGTTTTCAAATAAAGTAACTAGCCTGCGACTTTGATTCAAAGGGTGAACAACACCCCCGCTCGTTTAAGAGGAGGTGGGTGCGGAATATGGTAAGCAGTGCTGATATTCTTTCTTCCCATATATGCCAACAATATTTGATAATGATCCATCAATAGAAATGAGTGTTCTGGGGGACATGACCCATCTGCTCTTTATCGAATTTGCGAGCAATTAAATAATTTTTTTATAAAACCTATTTTCACTTTTGTTCATCTTTCTATTGTTTATCTATCCATTTCTTATTTCTAGGAAGGAAGAAAGTAAAAAAAATATGTTTGTTTTTTGGTTTCACGATGGCCCATATATATATATATATATATATATATATATATATATATATATATATATATATATATATATATATATATATATATGGGTGGTAATTTGCAATTAGTTGCTTGACAAATGGTAAATTTGTGTTTATCTTCCTTTGTTTCAAATATTTAAGACAAATGCCTACTTTTTAAGAAATTTCTTAAATGATGGCTTTGAGTTACGTTTTATATAACTCTGGTTAACTCTGTTTTCCTTCAAAAAAAAAAATTAGTTAACTCTTTAGAATAGGAATAACCGGTTTAACCCCTTGCTTTCTTTAAAGGATTCGATGACGCTTTTGTAATTTCTCATTTTAGTAGCTACTGTTAAGTGCAAAAGAGTAATTTCGTAAGGTCAAGCTAACAGAGGCGGTCATCTGAGTAATTTCTCAAATTGATAGGCATTTCTCTTAAACATTTGAAAAAGAAGCTAAAGGTACAGGCGCTTATTTGTAAATTACCCGCATTTTATATTTTCAAGGTCTGAGCATCCGTTATTTTCACACCTCAAATCCTCCTTATAGCACTAGTTTTCATCGCATCCTACATCATATGACGAAGTAAAAAAATAAAAAAAAAAGTTGAGGATGTGTCTTTCACAAACAAAAGAATTCCAAACTATGATGGCAATTTTTCTTTTTATCGCCGTTATTTAAGTTTTTTTCCCAAGCAATTGTACGTGGACTTTGATTGGCGTGGATCTGGTGAAAAGATCAGGTGCAATATGATTGCACAAATATTTGTGCATTAAGCACCTTATCACCCTCCATCTTGGGGACAGGGCTTGTCAGGTGTGGGGCCCATGACCTGATGGATGGTGATGGGGTGCTTAATGCATAATTTTTGTGCAATCATATAGCACCCAATCCTCTCTCCTGGATCTGGGGTATCCTCTTTTTTTGGAAACGCAAGCTGGATGGATCTGGGTATCCCGATCCAATATAATCCAACACATTCTCTTTCAAACTCTTGGGCTACGATGCCCCATACCAAATTCCAATCTGATTAGTCTGGATTTTGGATTTTGTATGTGACATAATCTATTAAAAAATTCTTGGATTTGGTGGGGGACGGAATTTTTAAAAATCCCAAATCAAACCTGACTACTTATCTAACTGGCCTTTGAAGGGATTTACCAAGTGTGACTGAACAAATTCAAGCTGGTCGTACATCTGAACCGGACCCATTATTAAGTACATTCTTTCCAAAGTGCACAAATGCTGAAGTACATCTGATTATTGAAATATTGGATATGGGAAAATTATTTAGATTCCCACAAACCACACTCACCACACTAGTTGGAACCCATTGATAAGAAAAATGAGCGAAGAAAAATGTGGCCCTAAAGGGTGGGGGGCAACCGCATGCTTAGTTTGCCCAAATGGTTAGGGCGGTTCTTGAGCACAAAAGAAGCCATCTTATCCAAGATAAACTTTCATTGGGATCATACCAGCGGCTTGCCTAGTGTGTGTTATTTGCCGGTTAGGGTGTTGATCCGAGGTTTGCTATCTACGGTGTTATAATGCAAAATTTTACTTTCGCTGATCTTTTAAAAAAGTTTTTAGAAAACTCTTCTTCATTTTGAAAAATGCGAAAAAAGTTTGAGAGGTGAGACTCACATGTCGATACGAGGTTCAGTCATTTTTGGTGTCTTAACCAGGGGTAACTGAGCCAATGATTGAACGATATGCTTTGTTTATAAGAAATTATTCTAAATCTTAGAATGCAGAAAGAATCAGACGCACATATAATATGATTTTGAAAAAGAGTGAATGAAAAATATGATGCATGCCTGAAATTGTTGAAAAATATTTTGGAAAAAAAATATTTTGAGATATTCTGAAATTAAGTCTCTAAAAGGATCAAATGATTGGGCGTGTAGCCTTGTGAGCACATGCATGATGCATGAATGCAATTAATCAAAATATCTTTTTGAAAGATTTTAGAAAAAAATCATTGATAAATCTCTTTGTTTTATAAAACTCTTTTGATAAAAAGGGTTTTTTGTGCCTTATAAAATTTAAATAAAATAAAATTTGCCACATATTCATGACTATGACCAAAAGTATGTTTTGAATATATTTCATTTAATTCTAAAAGGAGGGTTTTGGAAAGTATTTTGAAGAGCCTTTTGAAATATATAATAATTTTTTTAAATAACCTAAGTGTTTAAGCTTTTGTAACTTAAAAGAGATTAATAAAACTTAAATTTCATTCGTATTTTAACTATGACCACAAATATGAATTTCACTCGGCTTATTAACTTCTTAGAAGAAGGTGCATGTGTCATTCATGTTTCACCATTGTAGAATTTAAAATGTATATATGCATAACAAATGATAGCAATTAATAATAAGAAAATAAACTATATGCTTATGCAATCTTAAGCTATGCATAAAAGTAAATTTTCACTATTTCTGGTATTTGATTACAATTTACATTGAAAATTTATATAATAAAATAAAGAAAGAAAAGAGAAAATAAAGTCTTAAACTTTCCTGCAAAATCAACAAACATGTTAGTAGAAAAGTATAGACTTTTCGAGACTTATCCAACAATATCTGAAAATTGAGGGATAGATTTTCCGAAATAAGCCTTTCTTCCATGCATTCATAAAACAAAATCCCTAAATAATCTAAATGAAATTAATGATTTAATGAACCATAAAACTAAACATATTTCAGAATTGAGGGCAAAAGAATCAAAATACCCATTAAGATTTAGACCAATTGCAAAAATAATAATAAGAACCAAGGTTTTAAAAACGGTTTTTGAAGTACGCTTAATCCAAAAACTAAACAAATGCAAACTAACACCAAATTGGGTGGAAAATACTCTAACACAATAAAGAAAATAATCAAACTTTAAAATAATAAAAACTATTTATGAAAATGATAGTATAAATAAGAAAATATCGAATTTGCCTGTATTTTTGCAGAACAGGATTATGCAGAAAACCAATTTTTAGAAAACAACAAAATAAAATATCAAATAACCTTCTAAAATTCTAAAAAATAACATGAACACTCCTAAAAATATCATGCAATCAAAAAATAAATTTAATGAATATTCAAAAAATAGGTATTAAATAAACAAGTGAAAACTGACTGTAAAAAGGTTATTCCATACCTATCACGGTTTCAGGCCAAAATAAAATAGCAAACAAGCATGAAAATTTACCAAAAGTTCCAGAGATAATCTAGACACAACAATGAAGAAATTCCTTTTTACGTATATAAAAAATCATCTTCGGTTAGGGATATATGACTTCGACAAGTTGACCCAGGCTGCGAATAATGACAGGTTCTGGTTTTTAGCTAAAATAAAATAGCAAAAGGATATAAAAAATTACCAAAATTACCAAAATAAACTAAACATGCAGACAAAGAAGTCATATTTTACGGATTTGGAAAATCATCTTTGATTAAGGAGATATAACTCTGGCAAGATGACCCTGATTACTGACAACGCCCTGACAATACCAAAAACAGGTTTTAGTTTTTATTTTTGAAAACAGGACAAAGAAGATTGAAAAATAATGAAACTTGGTCAGATTCACGTAGACATATGAATGTACATCTCATAAATGTTTTAGCTTGAAACGATAAAAATAAGTACATAAAATAATGATGCTAATATGAGGGACAAAATCAAGATTTAGAGCATGACTCTTAAACAAGATTAAACATAATCTAAACATGTCTAAAAAGAAAAGAAAAGGATGAAATATTCTTGATTCTATATGGATGCAAACAATAATGCAAAACCTAGATCTATGATACATATAAATAATAAAAGAAAATAATAAAGCATGAGATTTATTTTGCTGTAGTCGATTAGAAGGAGGGACTCAATTTATGAGAAACCGAGTTCTAGCCTTCTCATGGCTGTGAAAAGAAAAAGAAAATGCAACAATAGTAATAAAAATAAAAGAAAAAAATAAAAGGAGAGGGAGAGGAGTTACATGTGATTCCTCCTTCGCTGCAACAAAAAAGAAACGAAGAAGAAAGAAGAAGAAGGAAGGGGCGACACTTAGGGAAGAAGAAGGAGGAAAAGAAAAATCAAGAAGGATGAGAGAGCTTGCTTCCTTTTTTTTTGGATGTCCCCCCATTGAGTCTTATTTATAAGAAAAATTGGAAGAGGATAAGGACTCTAAGGGGTCCCACATTTGCTAAACTAATTAGCAATTAATTATCCAAATGAGGAGAAATTGATTTTCTCAAAAGAGTTCACATTTGATTCTTTTTTTGACTTTTCTTTTTTTTAATCTAATTAAAACACTTAAAAAAGAGGTAAAGACGGATTAGAGGACTCCAAATGTGATGCCACCTAAGTGGGGTCCATATTTGAATTTAAAATCACTAAAATAAATAAAGATTAAAACAAAGGATAAAATTAAAAGATAAAAGCAAGTCCTAAATCAACTAATTATCTAAAATGACCAAGAATAAGAAAACAAAATGAGGATGATGATCTAGAAGTGACGCCATCTAGGTGGGTCATTTCTAAAGTGAATTGGATCTAAGATCTATTTAAAAAATTCAAGCCTAATAAAAAATCCAGTCAGGATTCAGATCTGGTGCACATTGTTTTTCTGAAAAAGCATTTCAAAATATCAAATATAAAACACTGGGTTTAGATTAAAATGTAGAGATCAATTTTGAGCCAAGGTTTGAAATTGGAAGAAAGTTTTGAATTCGGATCTGGATCCGAGGTTTCAAATGACAAAAGGATTTGGATCTCAGACAATGAGTCTAGCCCATACTTAGAAATGGTCGACGAATACTGGATCAAGGATAAGCTTGCAGAAGTGAATCACGAATCAAGATAATATGATGGAAATGGATTCTGGATATTAAATAAGAATTGAAGAGCCGATCCTGAATAATAAATGATTGATAAGTGAACCCTGGATATCTAATGTAGAGATCCAGGTCTGAGAACAAGATGGATTCTGAAGATAGATAGCAAAACAAATTGTATAAAAGATCCAGTTTCAGAATAGAAAATGAATCTTTGACATCAGATCAAGTATCCAATGTCCAAATTGAAACATGAGTTGGATCTCAGATGTAGATAGAGTATCAGATAAAGAATTGATCCGAGTCGGGATTGAAAATTATCCTAACTTAGAACTTGACTGAACTACCCCTCTGAATAGAAATGATTTTACCCTCTTGGGCAGGGGCGTAAAGTGGAGTGAAGAGTGACACTTGAAAAGTAAGGTTTGAATTGGCTTGAACTGGGTTCTAAGGTTTTTGAACTCAGGTGAACTAATCTAGAGCTTAAACAAACTAAATCCTAGCTGGGCTGACTAGGGTTAGTTCAATTCATCTGTAATGAGCTGAATCGAGCTAAAAATGAACTTCAACAATATGGGAAAACATGTTTGAACTTAAGATAGACCGCTTGAACTTCTGATGAGCTCAAGTTAAACACATGGGAACATGATCAACTGGAATTGTCTAACTTTGAGATAATTGGGTTGAATTCGAGCTAGAAATGAGCTCATTTATCATGAAATGAATCAAATTTAGCTGAAATGAACAGGGTCTACTCATTGTGAGCTCAGGAGAGCTAGAAATAATTGATATTCTAACTATTCTAAGCTTAAAATGAGCTTGACTGGACATAACAGACAAGGAGGGGAAAAATTTTGGTCGAGTTTGACTCGCGAAATTCGTTTCTCTCTCGCAAGGGAGGGGAAAAATTTTGCGATGATAACAATGGGGTTAGGATTTAAACACCCAACCTCTCTTGTGCAAGAAACCACTGCTTACCAATAGGCCAACTTGGTCTAATTCGTCAAGGAGAGCAAACAAAATGTCTATATACTTGTTTTAGGTTGAATATTTAAGATTCAGCTAAAAGTCCTATCTGTTTCAGATTTCGAGAATCAAATTAGGAAGGTGGTCTTGACCCCTTGAGAGTCTTGCAATCCAGATCCTGAGTTATTGAAAAGTGAAAAGACTGTTTTGCCTTTGTTATGCCCAATTAGTAAATCAGGCATAACTCTTCACTATGATATCAAATTCGGGTGATTTTCAGGCCCCTGAACTTTTCTTCTCAAGAAGGATCCATTGGCATGGGATAAGATGACAAACCGTGAGAATGTGAAATCAGAGTTTGGCAATGAGGCTTAGGGATATTTTCATAATTTTACATAAGATAGGACGTTAATAATATTTTAGTAATTGTTGAGATTTCTGCTCATTTCATATTAGGATTTGCAAGAAGACTAAAGGTGTCCATTGTTTGAGATTTGGGCGATCTGTGGTAAGTGAACATTTACAAATAACTGCCTAGATAAATAAGATAAAGTCTTGTTCGTAAATGCATCTTATTAAGTGATTTCATGTGTTTTATAAGTATGTGAATTATTTCATATATATGAATAAATAAGCTAAATTGCATGCTTAGTAATCTATGTTGTTGATGTTTTCAATAAGATGCATGAGGATTGTGGTATTGTGGTACATATTACATATTTATTTTCAATACTTGATTATGTTATGTGAATATCAAAAGATGGTATGACTTGTATCATGAATGTGCCCTATTATGAAAATAAAAATAATATTTAGACATATATAATATGTCACGAAAAGGAATGGTTGACTTTAAGAAAGGAAAATAAAGTTTCAGGGTTCTCAAAATATGATTTATTCTGAGGATGTCACAATTATACCTTGAGAGAGGTATTGTAAGTGTCGTGACATGATGAATTGATGATGTGCCTCTACGATGGATGGTTATCCCTAGAACTAAGGCGTGCATTTGTAATTACATGCTAAACATAGTTAGTGAACATACATTTGATGTTGTATAATACACTAACGTCGAGAAATAAAAGAAAAAGAGAATAATGCACCTAGGGTAAGAATACAAAGAATGATAAAGAACTCTACTAGGAAGAACATATTTTAGAACTTTGTTTGAGGTGTGCATACCTCGTTTCTACTCAAAATTGTTAAGGAGTTCTTGGGTAACCCTCAGGGGTTAAAAACATTCCTTATTAAGCACATATAGGATGTAGCATGAACTATAAACCTTGGGGGGTAAGTATAACTCCTTGAACACCTTGGCGGCAGTTATAGCCTCTTGGAATCTTCGGCTAGCTACCGATGAACATTTTTGGGATCTTCGGCTAGCTACCGATGAACATTTTTGGGATCTTCAGCTTTCAACCAAGAGCGAAGCTGCAACGATTGTGAGTTCATAGTCTAGATCAGTTTGAACTATGTTGTAGTGAGTGATTTATATGTCTAGCCAACACCGTAGACTCTGGAGTTGTGTACATGGGTTGCTATGCCTCAGTAAGCTATTTTCAGAATAGCTGATTATTGTAGAATACGATATTGAGAATGTCTACTTTGAGAATAAAGAAAGAGAAATGGTAAAAATGAGATAAAATATAGAAACAACCTGTGTGCTTAATTAGTAAACTAAACTAAGAATACAAGCTTAAAACTCATTATAGTTGTAACAATCATGTCTTATTTGTAAATGAAAACTTAGTGAGTTGTAGACTCACCCCCGCTTGGTTACAACTGTAGGTTCAGGAGCAGTTGCAGATAGGACGACTTGACTCATGGACTTGGCCTCAGCTACTAGTGGAGCTAGAAGTACTTTGAGTACTTTGCTGTATTTTTGTATTTTATTTGATGTTATGAACATGTATTTTGATTCTTGATCTTGGATGGACAATGATGATTATGTTGTGTTAAATGAATGAACTTGATGTTTATGTAGACCTTGTTATTTATAAACAAAAAAATTTATCTTGGTTTTTGAGGTTGTTTTGGTAATTTTTTTTAGAATTAACGTCCACGAACCCGGACTCGAGAGACCCTAGTTCAGGTTATTACAATTAGTATCAAAGCCAGGTTATGAAAAAGATTATTAAGGTCTTTTAAGAAAATAATTTACATCGTTCAAGTACAACCCAATAGCCTAGAGTTATAAAAGAGTCTTTAAACGTGAGCTTATAAGTTGACTCATGTTAGCAGGTATGGTTGCTATCAGCAACAATGAAAACAATTATAGGGATGACAAGAGTGCTTGAAGAAGAGAGCATTTGACGATCATTCATACAGATCAAATGGTGACCATTTTGACGTACTTCATGATGACCATGATGGACGTGTTTAGGGCTATTAGACACATGACACCTCTCACTCCTCTCCCGACACTGGTTATTATCATGATCAATGATGGCAATTAAGGGAGTCAGGGGTTTGGACCTGGCATTGTAGCATCACCCCATCCAACGGTTGGGGGAATGCCAGCATCGCGGGGATGCCCTCCTCATGGTCATGTTAGAAGAGGACCAATGTGAAATCGTAAATGCAGGGATACAACAACATGTGGTGCAGGTTGTGGTAGACTCTGCTATGACCACTTTAAGGTAGGGCCAAACACTGTTGCACCTGCCAGTAGCAGCAAAGGGGAGTCACAAAAAACATAGGGCACCTAGTCACTAGGATGCTAGGTGGGCAGCAACACAGCAGGTCAGGAGTGCTGCAGTCCCAAAGGTCTTAGGAGAGGACAAGGAAGAGGAATGACACAGTCGGTACGAGGTGCGTCTCTACCTAGGAGAGGTAGAGGACATATGAATAAGCACTTATATCTTCGTACCTTTCGCACCACAACAACATCAACACCGGTAAGGGTTCCTTCATACTCGAAGGATGAGGAGGAACCCTCGTAAACCCTATAGTGGGTGAGAGGGGTTTTATGATGTACAAAGTAGAGATTGATTTGTTTTTGCTATGTCAAGTAATAAAGACGGGTTGTGGCCTATTTGTTTTAAGATTCCTGGGTTGTATTACGGAAGAACCTATGAAAATACTTTATTAGATAGCCTTTTTATTTTTGTAAAGATGTTGCTTAATAAGATAATAGTTTTTAAAATTGTGAGTGATGAATGTTCTTGCTTGCATATTACTAATGAATATTTAATATGTATGTGTTCATATGTAAGCTTACTTAGTTCATAAATGCAGTATGAGGACTCGCCAAGGTACGTCTTACCAATCAAGAGGCTCTCAGGCAAGTGGGAGCCAAGCTGCACCTTCACACACGAGAAAAGCAGATAATAGTACAACGATGAGGGGTACTGCAAGCCCCAACATTTCAGCAACTCCGCAAGCATCTTGGAGTGCATCTCATTATAGCATGGGAGCTTAAGGTGGAGGAGCATCGTCTGCATATCAGGAGCAAGGGTATGCTGGCGTGGGGTGTGGCATGCCTCCTGGCTATACCACAAAGAGAATTTTGTATGAAGTATTACACAATTCAATGCAACAAAGGCATAACCAAGTAGTGTCAGAAAGCAATTCTTAGGCTAAGAAGTTCAAGAATATGAGGGTGCCCACTTTCAATGAAACTCCTAGTAGAGATTCAGCGAAAAAGTGGATGATATATGCAGAAAAGGCACTGGATGCCATACAGTGCCCGAAAGATCAGAAAGCTTGGGTCGTTGTATCAAACTTGGTGGGAGACGTAGATTACTGGTGGCAGTCCATCAGAGATGTACTTGACGATGGAGAATTTGTTCTCTGGACCACTTTCAGGAACAAGTTCTACTGATAGTTCTTCTCCAGGATCAAGAGCGTGGAGAGAGAAGAGAAATGCAGGAAGTTGAGACAAGTATGAGTGTGGTGGCTTACATCGCTAAGTTTGACTCCTTATCTAGATTTAAACAGGCTTTAGTGTCAACTGAAAAGCAGAAATGCAAGCTCTATAAGCGTGGAGTAAGGCCTGCGATTCTAAGGTTGGTGGGGCCACTGCAAATTCGAAAGTTTGACAAGTTGGTTGAGATAGCATCTCACTATAAGTTTTGGGATGCCTGAACATCAAAAGCAAAGTCAAAGGAGAAACCAAAGCAAGCACAACGGGAATATTCCAGTTCATCGTCCTGAGGTTTCTTCAAGAAAAGTAAAAACAATAATAAGTTTCAGGAGACACAGGAAGGAAGCAACAGGGGGGGGAGGGGGGGACACCAACAAGCAGCAATGAAAGAAGCCTCAACAACAGAAAGTAAAGAGGCCCTAACACTAAGGGCCAACATCCATAAACAACAATAATAATAGAATTTATGGCCTCAAGTATGAAGGTAGTTGCCAAGATAAGAACTTTAAGTGCTATAATTACAGACAGATGTGGCACATCGCCCGAAAGTGCTCTCAACCAGTGCGAGGAAATGAAGCAAGACCCCAAAACAAACTTGTAATATCCAAAAAATTTCAATGTTAAATAAATTCTGAAAATGAAGCCTTTATGAATCCTGAACTAGTTAGGATATGATTCAAAGTCTAAAAATCTTGATTTGGATAATTATTGGATCCAAACACTAATCTAAACTCATATCCAAACTTTTGAGGGATCTGGATATTATCTAAACAAAAATTTTTCAGTGAATCTAGATATTTATTTAGGTTCATAAGTCATGAACATATTATTAAATAATTAAATTGTTAGGGATAAAATAGTAATTTGCCATCTCAATGGCATATTCATGTAAATTTTCTAACCATAAAGGGGTAAAATGATAATTTTTATGTTAGGGATATTTTTATAGAATTTTAAAATTATCAGGGATAAAATGATAATTTGTCACTTCAGTAGCATATTCAAGTAAATTCCTAAATCAGGATAAAAAAGTAATTTTCATAACCTAAGTGACAATCTGGTTATGTAGAATTAGACCAGGGTTAGTTTAGTAAAAATAAATAGGATTAAAAGAATTTAATAAATAAAATAATAATAAATAATAAAATAATCTAAAATCATCAGATTGATAGTTTTGGCAAACAATTTTGGAGGTGGGCTTATCAAAACCATCTAATTTGATGGTTTTGACCCACGATTTTGGGAGTGGGACCCACTTGGAGGAGATAAGCTCCCCCTCTCTCATTAGATGACACACAGGCGGTATGGGCTCCAAAAAAAGGGGGGGGCACCTCCTATGAGGGCTATAAATAGCATCCCACCCCTTCTCTCTATAACATAACTCTTCCCCTCTCTTTCTCTCTCTAACCCCATCCCTTCTCTCTAGATTTCTAACCCAAACCCTAATTGATTTCCCGGTTCGTTTCGATAGAAATCCTTGCACCCCTTGCCTCTATTCAACTACGGTCTTCGATTTTCTAAAGGAGTGCTGACGGTTCGAAATCAACTTTTAGAGTTTAATTAGCGAAGGTTCCACTCAATTCGGTAGAAATTTTGAAACCTATTACAGAAGTGCTGCCCAAATTTTTATAAATAAGGTAAGTGTTTGTATTCTCATCTTGACCCTAGCATGTGCTCGTAGGACCTCCTATCCCTTTCCTGAACCCTTAAGATTTCTCTTATGGACTGAAATACGATGATTTTGTCAAAATCTCATTCCATTTATGCCCCCATATAGGAGAGGTTCTGATAATTTTTTTTTGAAGTTTTCATACTAAAATGATAGTTCTGTTAAATTTTTTAAAAGAATCCTCAAAATTTTCATGTTAAAATAAGACATATTTTGTCAACACTAATCCATGTTTGTATATTTTGAACTATGTTTACGTGCATTAATTTTTGTTTGCGTGTATTGATTCAAGTTAGTATGCTTGAATGCTTCTTATAAAGATTGTTGTTCAATAATGAGATTAGGGGTTAGTAAAACCCCATAGGCTTTAAATTAAAATGCCTGGAATTATTTTATGAAATGAATTATTATGGTCAGGCTATGGCCAAGGTTCGAGCAACCTTTGTTGTCATTGAGTATGTTGATGAATGTGTAGCATGCGATTATTGCTAAAAAATATCATTGTGTTGAATTTTTTTTATATACCAGTTTGGGTTACTCAAATCATGAGATGCAAAAAGGGCATTAGTTGTTAAATGAATCATGCTTATACATAAACTTAAAGTGGTTTTTTACCTTTACAAAAGAAGTGCTTGTATATACTGAGAAACATTGAATGGGTTGAGTACACATGACTGTAGTTGTTACCTCATGAAGACACATAAAATGATTAATTTTATTAAAAAGACAACTTTTATACCCATTCAGAGTAGGCCTACCTTTGGGAGGATAGGTGGTACAAGACTCAAGTGACATATGAATATTTTTTGGATCAAGGCGTTCCATGAGTCTCCAGTCACTCAGAGGTTTTGGAGACTGGAATGTGAGATCCCCCTAACTTATGCAGTAAGTTTAGGATGCATCTGAATCAGTGGTTAGTGGCTTTGAGAAATTTTCTCTCGGTTATAAATTATTTTCCTTGAGATCCGTTCAGTTAGTCATTCGGGGTAACCCATAGGGAAAATAAATATCAAAACAAAAGCTCTTATATTGAATAACTACTTGCAAAAAGGTGGACAATGTTATTGTTATTTGTATTAAATGCGTGAGTGGTTATTTGCATTATTTAAAATGATTGAGTGGATATTTATATTATATTGAGTATATGAGTAGTCATAAATAAGCAATTACATTATGCTAAAATTATATTAGTAGATTTTTGTGCTTATTTTTGTGATACAATACCTAGCATCAAATAAAAAGTTTGGTATAGTCTGAATTTGAATTACACAAGTAGAGTTAAATTATGATCCTTGAATATGTTTTGATATTTTAAGTTATCTGAAATTGGTATTTACTTACCAGGATATCACAAGTCTCACCATGTGTTATGGAAAAATACAGGTTCAACTACATGACACCTTGTACGATAGTGGATATCGGACAAGAGCAACATAAGGATCATAACTTCCAGGATCCCGACCAGATCTGGATTTTTAAATCCTAAGTGTTCAACTATCTGAATATTTTGTAAAAGATTTTGTGTATATAATGCACAATTTGGTTTCATACTCTGATTTGTATATTGTGGTTTCTAGAATGTAAATCGCCCGAGATTTTAAACCCCAGTTTTAAAAATATTTTTGATGTTTATTTAAAAAAAAAATTAATTTCTACATATTTTTCAAGTGCTAAAAATCTTGGGGCGTTACAAAACCAGTTGCTCCAGGCCGAGTGTACATTACGACTCTTCATGATGCTCTAGGTAGTCCAAACGTTGTGGAAGGTACTATACTCATTTTTGTCATTAGTGTACATGTTCTTTTCGACTCAGGGGCAACATATAGTTTCACTACTCTCGCTTTTGCTGCACAATTGCTTCTTTCACTTATACCTTTAGACATTTATCAAGTAGAAACACCAGTGGAGGAAACCGTTTATGTGGATATGGCTTGTAAGAGATGTATGGTATACTAGAAGAACATCTATTGGCGGTAAAACTATCAATATTGGAGTTTAAAGGAGTAGACGTTATCTTAGGCATGAATTGATTATCTAAGCATCATGCATCTATTGATTATCGATGAAAGAACGTCAATTTTTAATAGCCTGAGACCTTGTTATCCACCTTTTAGGGTGTTAGAAAGCTCACAAAACTGGTAATTATTTCATGTCTTTAAGCCAATAGATATCTACAAAAAGGTTGCCTTGGGTATTTGGCCTATATGAAGACATAAGTTTAAGATATCTCTACAATTGCAGAGGTAGATATTATACAGGAATTCATGAATATTTTCCTTAACGAACTACCAAGACTTTCATCGAAAAAGAAAGTTGAGTTCTAGAGTGATTTGGTTCCTGGTAATACAGCCATCTCCATTGCACCTTATTGAATGGGACCTACGAAACTCAAGGATCAACTGCAGAAGTTGTTAGATGTTGGATTTATCCGATTATCAGTGTCACCTTGGGGTGCACCGATTTTGTTCATGAAAAAGGATAGGTCACTGTGAATGTGCATTGATTATCGGAAGTTGAATGCAATCACCGTCATGAACAAATGCCCACTGCCAAGGATAAATAATTTATTTGATCAACTCAAAGGACCCGCATGTTTTTTTAAGTTGGATATTTGTTCGGGGTGCCATCAGTTGGAAATCAAGGAGGGGGATGTGGTCATGACAACTTTTCGCTCAAGGTATGGACATTATGAATTCTTGGTTATAAACTTTGGTCTGATGAACACCCCTACAACATTCATGGATTTAATGAATCAGGTGTTCAAATCTTATTTGGACAAGTTTATGGTGGTGTTTGTCGATGATATTCTCTTATATTTAGCTAGTAAAGAATAACATGTGGAGCAGTTGAGAATAATACTGCAAACACTTAGGGAACATAAGCTATAGGCTAAGTTCTTCAAATGTGCATGCTGGTTGAATTAGGTCTCATTTTTAGGACATATTATCAGTAAAGAGGGTATGATAGTAGACCCAGCAAAAGTCGAAGCAGTAACCAACTGGTCTAGATCCAAGAATACCACTGAAGTTTAGAGTTTCTTGGGTTTAGCAGGATATTATAGGGGTTGTGTTGAAGGATTCTCAATATTGACAGCTTCAATGACCAAACTTACAAAGAAGAAAGCGAAATTTGAGTGTAATGAGAAGTGTGGACAAAAATTTCAAGAAATCAAAAAGGTGATTAACCATTGTACCAGTGTTAGTTATACCTTTTGACACTGGTGAATTCATCGGCTATAGTGATGCACCGCATAAGGGATTGAGTTGTGTCATGATGCATAATGGTAGAGTTATCACATATGCATCTCGATAATTAAAGATGCACAAGATGAACTATCCAACTCATGACTTGGAGTTTGCGGCAGTAGTGTTTGCACTCAAGATTTGGCGATACTACTCATACAGAGAACAATTTGAGGTTTTCACTGACCACCAAAGTTTGAAATATCTGTTTTTCTAAAAAAAGATAAATATGAGATAGAGATGATGGTTTGAGTTACTGAAGACTGTGATTTTGAATTAAAATATCATCTAGGGAAGGCTAATGTAGTGGTTGATGCCCTTAGTGTAACACCCCAAGATTTTGAATTCAAAAAATTTAATAAATTTTTTTCGTCAGCGAAGACAATTTGCAACGTACTAGATCCAAAAACCTTGGGCGAGTTACGTCAGACAAATACACTAGCACTGGATTTTAACAAATGTAGAAACATCTCTTTATAAAATTATCAATTGTAGCATATAAAAGTTCATAAAACAAGATAACAAACAAATCCAAATTAAAAATCTAGTTTCCAGATAAGGGAAATGGAGTGGCTTCCAGAATTCGTCTTGCCTCGGTGGTTCATTCAGTTCCTATAATTGTGTAGGGGGTCAAAACAATACTCCAGTAGGAATACAATGACAAAGCATATGTATACAACAGTAAGCATGTATAAAGCATCGTTATTTTCAAACAGACAGTCAAAATTGTAAAACCACTGAAAACATTTTAGAGGTATTCATGATCAAGAATGTTATGCATGACTAACATTGCAACAGAGTATGCATATATGACATGAGTGTCTTGAAATTCTTTCATTTAAGTGTTCTTTCTTAAATGATGCATGCAATGCTTTTATCAAAATGCACAATACACTCTTATTCCTCTTGTTAACCGTCTTTGTGGGTATGATACAAACAGAATCTGAATCGAAGATACAATCAAGAGGTATTTGTATCTTATTACTTTGGTTATGTACATCCTTTTTGGCCCTGGGTGATGGATGAAATTTATCGAGAGAGAAACCCCAACACCCTTAACCTGGTATACCAATCTTTTCTTTAGATGAAGCCACCGGTGGTAGCTATCCCCTATCTCCGTGGATGGGAAAACAACCCTCTATGCTTTACATGGAGCCAGACCACTTACTCTCTCATTATAAGCAACATGAGAATTAATATTCATATTCTTAATTAATTAATTCTCATGACATACGAACTTAAACAAAATTTTTAGACTTACAATGGCCTCCATAGGGAACAAGTATGCATGGTTTTCTTTTCACTTTTCATACAGTCAGTAGACACCACTTCGGGACATACAAATTACAATTTTTTTTCAGAGGCTCAGAGCAGATATGGCATTTCTTATTGCCTTTGCGAGTCCGTTTAGACATCTTCACTAGAGTGTCTCGAAATCACATATTGCATTTATCAAGTGATAACATCCATTTGGTTGTCAAACCATTCGTATCATTTGAATACATATATTTTCTTCTTTATTGAAAAATGTATTCTTTCACAAAGAAAAAGTAATATTTTCCACATATTTTAAAGTGTTTCACCAAAAGGCATGAAACAAAGCTAATAAACCATTTCAAAATCATTTAGGTATCTTAATGAAATCGTATTACACCAAAACATAATTTGGATTAAAATCTATTTATAGACCATCACTATTTTTGAAACTTATCAAATCCAAAACTCCATTTATAAACCGGTTTCATTTGCTAAGCCAAAAGATTCAAAACATATAGCAAAAACCGAGTAAGTTCACAACATGAATTATACCTTAGACTCATTTTTATAACCAAGTACTAAAAGTACAAACTTTAAGTCTTTATGCATATTTTATTTTTTTCTAAGAACAATCGCACGACCTGTAGGTTCCAATTTGCCAATTTTTGTCATACATAAAATTCTCTTTTTTTTCTAAAACACACGGCTTGAAGGTTCTAAATTGCTGACTTTGTTGTAAATGTATTTTTTTCTAAAAACAAACACATGGTAAATTGTCGATTTTTATTATACATGAAATTGCCTTTTTTTTATATAAAGTCATTTCAAATAAAAAAACCGAATATGCCAAAACAATAAATCAAATGTGACACGTTTTGCATTCACATAAGTGTCCAGACCATAAGTAAGTTCTGTGATCACCCCAAATTTTTCAAAGATTTGCAAAATGACCCTTTTTGCCCCTGACTTCATCTTCTGAGAAAATCAAAGCGATTTCAAAGCTAAATTTCAGTCATTCTTCAGATTTTCTGAATTAAATTCCATATTGATTTATTCAAATTCAATTTCGGATCCGAATCCAGTGTTTTAAATCCGTATTTCCCCAAAACCCGGATCCTAATGCATTTTCTGAAGAAATTTTCTCAAAATAGCTTTTAATTCTCAGAAAAAAAATTCCCTTTTGTAAATATTTGTGCAAAAACACAAAAAAATTAGTTTCAATCTTCGTTTTCTCGTAAAACTTTAGGATTTTATTCTAAAAATGAAAAAAAATAGAAAAATAACATAAAAAACCAAAAAAATTGAGAAAAGCTACAAAAAAAATGAATGATTTTCAAGTTTTTGAAGCCATTTTGCCAAAAACCTCATTTCTTAACCATTTTTTTCAAAAATTTCCTAAAAAGGAAACCTCTTTTTGGAAAAAGGGAGGATTTCTAATGGATTCCTCCCTCTCATTTCTACCCTCCATCTTCAAACGGCCTCCTCTTCTCTCAGCCTTCGATCCTGAACAAACCCACTCTTGAATCCTCCACGGCTCCTTTAAGAAGAAGCCTCCACCACTTCTCGAGGGCATCTCTGACAATCCATCAATTTCATTCATTATCAGCATTTTCCATCCCATTGTCGAGGTTTTTCTGAAGAATCCATTGCCAACATCGAGAAGCAATATCCACCCATTGTCTACTTTTCTTCTGAAGGATTTACTCTCACGCAACAACTCTCATCGATTATCCACCAATCCCCTCCCACTGATCATCGGGTTTTTCTGCTGGAGGATCAACCGTCATTAAGCATCATCGGTTTTTTTTTTAAGCATCCATCAAGTTCCTCCTCTGATGCTCGATTTCCCCTTTTCAAGTCAATAGGGCTACGATAAAAAAGAGTCTCCGCAACAGAAGAAGGATCTCTCTCCTCTGACCTCTACAATTTCTGCAAAATCAAGGTAAAAACTACTTCTCCCATTTTTCTAAATTTTGCTTTTCCCTTTCTGCAGCCGTTGTAGTATCGATCTGCTCATTGCAAAATCGACCTACACACATGCCACATCAAAAGGAATAATTATATTCCAACAACCTTTCGTTTCTGTATAATGCATTTTGAATTCCTTTAATAAATTTGGCATTAGTTCTTTGTTTTCATCTGTGTTTTCTCATAGCATTCTGTCTGATATTCTCTGATCCCTTGCATCTTCTATTTTTGTCTTTTCGTTTCTTTGCATCTCATTGATTTTCTGTTTTATTTTTCCTCTTTCTTTTGAGTTTCCTACAGATTCTTGACTTCCTATCTGCCCTTTTAATCTCTTGTTTGCATTTGATGTTCATTTGATCATTGATTTGTGTTCTGCTTGAATGATAGTTGGCCATGCCTCTAAAGAATTGTCTTTATATATATGCTCATTGTACTCTGTTTGTTCCAATTCCATCTCATTGGGCTGACTTTAAATCATCTACAACATCCTTTCCATCACATTGCAATATGCATCTCTGCTGTTACTTCATGAATATATTTGGCATTCATACTCTATGCATAGAATCACGTCTGTTTCTCTGTTATAAATACTGCATTCCATTGTCATCATTCTTCATAGTATTAATGTTTCATTCATTAGTTCCTTTTTTTTTCTTTTCCTTCATCGATTGATGATAGATATAAACTTTTAGTCTGCCGCAGTAGTAGAACCATTGAAGAGATAAACGCAATAGCCAAATTTGCCCTGCTGCTACAGCGAATTTGATCTATTGTCTAAAAAAATAGGGTCCATATGCTGGTTGGTTTTACTCTAAGAATCGGTTTAAAACCCATTTACCAGCTAATTTAAGGGAGCCACATATCATTGATTCATAGATGCATTCATAGCATTATGATATTCATGTGTTAGGTCAATATTACATCCCTTTCTTCTTTGTTTGGTTATCTCCTTCTTTTAATAAACAAATCCTCGATCGGTATATGTCTGAATCGAGATGTGTATCTATGAGAAGATCAGAGAGACCATTGGGCAACATTGATCGCTACCATAGTGGAATATGCTGGGACCCCCCTGATTGCGTTAGCTGCTGGAATTTTCACAATTTTGAGTTGATCCCATTGCCAAGTCAAATCCTGGTAGGATGACGAAATGGCCTCTGCAGATCGATCGTTGTGTGTACACCCGAATCACCAGATGTTTTAGATCCTGTATGTCGGAGAGCCTTGATTTCATCCAGTGACCCAATGCAATCCGTGTGCTGATTTGCCTGTGCTCTTGAAGGTCTGAAGTTTGGTAACGATGGCTGTGTTCCAACAAATCTCTGAGAGTCGTGAAGAACCCATGTATAAGGTCTGCTGAAGACCTTTCAGCCAATACTGCCATAGCCCAATGGTAGTGATGGTGTTAAAGTATTGAATTCTGAGCATTGTGACTATAGAGGATAATCTTGTCGATCAAGTGAATGTCCTGAACCTGCAAGGCTTCAGAAGATCGTTGGAATTATTGTTCTAGATAACCCCTTCCAATCTATCATTGGTCTTTCAACTATGAGCCTGGATGTCTTTTTATTTTTTGGAATCTCTTGGATCAACAGAAATTGAGAGTTCGCATCACCCAAACTGATACCCTCCAGGACTAGCAAGATGGAAGATGTCTGGGTGGGAATTTAGTAAGAGTCCTCGTCAAAGACAGAGCAGGAAGATCGCGAGTTCTGTGTGATCTCTATTTTCATATTGTATAATGAGTATAATTCATATATCTTTTCCTTCAATTTCTGGATGGTTGTTGTATATTTTTATATTTGATCAACGTATGCCTCCAGTTTTGATAGCCTGTTCAGCAACACTTGACTTACCCAATAAAGCTCCAGGTTCGTATACCCATGTCTTTCATTTGATTGTTTATATCATTTATTAACCCATTTGTTATATTTCATCGTCTTATCTACCATGTGCTCGTTGTATTATCAATCATGTTGTTGTCTAGTATTATCCCCTTTCCTGCAAAGTCATTAGCCTTGGTGGTTTATGTTGCAAATGTGAATCATAAGTTTTATTTAGCTTAAAAACTGAAAAATGATACCAAGATCTGATATTTTTGTCTGTCATTTAGCAACATTGCTACCATTATTGTTCTCTTTTACCATGGTTTTGGATTAGCAATAGTCTCTATATTGGTTTTCAAAAGCATTGTCACCATTGGTTTCCTGCTACTTAACAAAGTTCTAGTTATCAACTACAACTCTCATTCTTCCTGCTATATCTTCTTGTTAAATACTCATGAACTCCCTGCTCACTGCTAATCTTCATAGCAATACACCTAGTTGCATACTATTATGACTTCACTTACCTTCAGCCATGTCTACACAGCCGTCTCAGTAGCACCAACTGCTACCCATTACCCACAATCTCTCCAGCACCCGATTTATCCATCTTCACAGTTTGCTGACAGGAAACAGGTTTTGTGTCATGGCATTTGTTATTATGAAAACCCCCCCCCCCTTTTTTTTTTTGCCTTATTACAATCTAGCTCCAGTGCCCTGCAGCCTCATCAACCCCTCCACTTGTGATAACCTGTCACATATTTACAGCAGTGCCTAGCACTGTTGTAACCATTTGCATATCCATGGCAGTGCCCATGCACTGCTATGATTCATGCATCCACCACCGAGGCCCAAGCCTCTTCTCTAATGCTTGCACATCTGCTAATTTTTCACATTTACAGAATCACTATGTGTGTGCATGGTATGCCATTCACTACACAGTAAATAACCTGTGTAAAAATACACTTTCTCATTTACTTCAAGGCAAAATTTTGAATGTCTTTTTCATATGTAGTTTCTCATTTGATGCCTGTATTCATACACAAATATATACATATATATGTCCATACCCACATGTGTATACATATATATGTACGTATGTATTTACATATATATGCCATTTTCCATCCTTTTCATCATACATATCTTAACATATGACCCTTTTTCACTATTTGATTTCTATATGATATATGTGATTTTCCTTCTCTTTTTCATTACTAACCCGGTTGTTTTGCAGGAAATATGTGGATAAAGTCATTATTTGGAGTTGTAAATTCAATTTTATATGTTGTAATAGCTAGATTTAAATGAGAATTCTTTACATTTCTTGTTTTAGATAGAATGAATGAGCATTTATCATGAATTACTTGTTTTTCATGCATTTTGCCTTTATTTCTCAAATCCTCACAAATGGCAACACGAATGACACGTACACCATTTCGTAAGAGGTAAATTAATCATAAGTTGATGATTTACATCAACGGCCATAGTCGGGATGTAAACAAGACTTAGTATTTTTATTTTTTTTATGAAATGACACTGGATCCACACTGGATCCGTTTTCAGAAATCATCATATTTTTCTTAAATATTTTCTCCTTTTATCAGATTTTAACTTAAAATTAACTCAAAATATATACCAATGGCCATAGTCAGAGTATATTGAGAGTTCATTTCATTTTAAATTTTATAAAAGCACCAAATGTATTTCATTCTTCTCTTGAATCTAAATACAGATTATTATATAATACATTCAATGACCATAGTCAATGATGTATTATATCTTCAATCTTATTTTAATTCATCTAAAGAATGAAATAGCTTTTCAAAATTCAATTTCAAATTCTTCAAATTCATTCATCATTTAGGATAGAACTACATCATATTTTCAAAAATTCCTTTTCAAAACTTCAAGTGATGTGAATATTTTCTTCAATCAAATCTTCAATTCGTGTAAAAATCCAATTCATCTTTTCATTTTCAATTCTATTTCATCTTCAATTTCAAAGTTCAATCTAACTTTGAGACTTCAAATTCATTTTATATCCAAAAAACTCCAATTCAAATCAGACTTCAAAGTTCAAATTAACTTTGAAATTCTTGATTCATTTTCTAAATTCCAAATTCAAGTTTCAAATTCAAAGTCCAATTTGACTTTGAAATTCATCCTCAAATCAATTTTGAAAATCCAAAATCCAAAGTTAGATCCTAATCTCAACTTGGATCCAGATTTCCAAGTATGAATCCAACTTCACTTTGGATCTCAGACTTCAGATCCAAAATCCATTCTAGGATCCAGATCCCCATTCAATTTTGGATCTCAGGCTTGAGATCCAAAATCCATTTAGGATCTAGATCCCAATTCTACGTTGGATTTTAGACTTCAGATCCAAAATCCAATCTAGAATCCAGATC
This sequence comes from Nuphar pumila, assembly GCF_984573655.1. NCBI lineage: Eukaryota > Viridiplantae > Streptophyta > Magnoliopsida > Nymphaeales > Nymphaeaceae > Nuphar > Nuphar pumila. The sequence continues at coordinate 17,535,545 of NC_143265.1, read as the reverse complement.
CCCATTCTACTTTGGATCTCAGGCTTGAGATCCAAAATCCATTTAGGATGTAGATCCCAATTCTACATTGGATCTCAGACTTCAGATCCAAAATCCATCTTAAAGTCGAGAGTCCAACTCTATTTTGGATCTCAGACCTCGGATCCAAATTCCATCTTGGATTCCAAACCTTGGATCCAATTCTATTCAAAATTCAGAACCCAATTCTACTTTGGATCTCAGACTTCAGATCCAATTCCATTCTAGGATCCAGAACCCAATTCTCCTTCGAATCTCAGATCTTAGATCCAATTCCATTTAAAAATAAGAATTCAATTTCATCTTGGATCCCAGAGTTTAAATCAAATTCCCACTTTGGATTATAAATCCAGAATTCGATTTTAAATTTCAACTCTATTTAGAATCCAAACTTTGGATTCAAATTCCATCTTGAATTCTAGATTTCAAATCAACTTCTATTCTCAGTTCTAATTCTTAAAACCAATTCAATTTCATCCCAAAAGTTTCAAAAATCAATTATATTTCTCAATTCTATTTCCCAAAATTTCACTCTGATTTCAAACTTCAGAGTTAGAATTCAACTCCATTTCCAAATATTTATCTTGATTCAAAATCCTAATTCAAAGCTCATTAATGACTTTGAATTTTCCCTTTTTCTCCTTTTATCTCAAAACCATCCTTTTTTTGAAGCTCAAGTTTATTTTCCTCAAAGCTCTGATTATTCCAAAAACTTAGAACTTTAAATCTTAAGTTCTGAGTTTAAAAAAACCATTTCTTCACTCTATCATCAGATTAATCTCAGAAGCACTTGGAAATTTTTCAAAAAACATTTTTTCAAAAGAGCATACATCTTTGCATTGCACAAGCATGATTCTTTGTGCATTTAGACTTAGGATAAGTTCTTAGATAATTTCTTAGCAAAGCAAAAGGCATGAATTCGACCCTTGGTTTGATTACCCCTGGTAAAGGCGCTAGGAACGGTCAAACCTCGTACAGACGAGCGGATCTTGTCTCCCAGTTTTCCCGCAAATATTTCAAAAATGGAGGCGAGTTATTTTCTTAAATATCTTCAAAATTAAGGTCAAGTGAGACCTCGCAAAAGAGTTCATCTCTCTCTTCTTTTCTCTTCTCTCTTTCTTTCTGTCTTTTATTCTTCTTCCTTCAAAAAGGAGGAAATAGAGGTTGGAAAGGAAAAGAGAAGGAAGAGAGAGAAACCACAAGAGAGGAAAAATTTTGCGATGATCACAGTTTTGGCGACCGTGATGGGACTCGTCTCCGTCTGGTCGAATTTGATGCCTTTACTTTGCTTTGATATTTTCTGAGTCTTTATTCTAACATATGTCAGCTATATTTCCATGCAAACCTTAGGAGCCTAGACTCTGTCCTAAGCTGACATCATTGCATATAGGATTTAAGTATGGTTTGGTAGGACCATATTGAGGAGATTATTCCATGTTCACATTAGATTTAGGTTGAAATACAACTCTCCTCAATTCTGGGGATTGAATGCAAAACAATGTATGCAAGTGTATGCTTCTCTTTATTTTAATCTATCTCTTTAGGACTTGCATTAGAGCCATCTGATTTCTTGCATGTTGAGCATATTTTGAAAACCTCCTTACCTATATTGTCCCAGTCTTCACGTTGTTGGGTTGTCTCACTGAACCATAGTTCAGGAGAGAGCCTCACCACTGGACCACTTATTTGGGTTCGCGCCCCCTACCACGTACCTAAGGGCCATAGTCTGAGGTATATCAGTAGGTGCTCAAGGATGTTGGGAAGCCATTACCTTAGAACCGGAGAAATATTTTTATGCCACGTACTTCGAGCCTCGGCTTGAGTATATCGGCATATCTTGATTGGAATCAGATGATCTGAACCCTAGAGTTAGAATTAAGGTCCTACAAGCCATTTCAAAATATTGCATTTAGAGTCAGCCTTTAGGGAGTGTTGTGTGCGCATCCTTGTTTGTGCAGCTTTAGTTGTAGGATAATTCTCTTATTCTTTCATATATATGTATCAAACCCTTTTCAAAAACCCTGGGTGTATTATTCAAAATTTCCCCTTACTTTCAAAAACCTCAGGTGTATATTTTTCTCTACCTACATTTCTTTTCTCCTTTTAGATCAATTTTTTCTTCAAAAACCCTAAAAGATTCCTTTAAAAATTTCTCAAAATTTTCAAAATTTCTAGGTTTGATTCTTCAAAGAGTCTATCCATAAGTCCTGCATTCTATCTAATTCTCCTTATTTCTTCTTTACCCCAATATCATTTCGATGGCGTTCGATTCTCTCGATGTTGTCTTTCCCCGAGATCATGTCTTCTATCAGATTCAGGATGGATCACCGAATCAACGGGTCATCCAGTCTCGTCCTTTCTTCCCTCGGTGGTATTATTCTTGGTTCGCCACCTTCTCACGTATGTTCCCAGACCACTTGGATGACTGTGGATTGGAGATGACATCGGCAGCAGGCAAGCGAACCATCAATGGAGCTCTAATTCAGGCCATGGCAGAACGGTGGAATCCACGTACCTGCACATTCTGGTTTCTTTGGGGAGAGATGGCTCTACTGATGGATGAGTTCAATGATATTATGGGATTGCCCGAACCAGCTGGTCAGCCAGATGATCCTGTCGAGCAGCAGTTTTTTATCAACATCAAAGGGGTGGATGTTTGAGAAGCCTTGGCTAGAGCAACAGAGAGCAGATCCTGGCCTCTCACTGAGATTGGTGGGAATCAGTTCATTGACCTGTTCGGACTCTATCGCAAGTATGGAACTTACGAGGAGGTTGACACTTTGTCTCGAGCAACGAAAGACAGAATTCAGCATGCCATGATCCTATGCACAATAGGATTAGCTTTCTTCCAAGATGGCCAAAATTTCATAGATATCAGAGTCACCCATCTCTTTCGAAGATGGGGAAGTAAGCAAACCCGTCAGCTATCAGTTTCTATGGCAGCCTTAGCTTTTCTTTACAGATGCTTGACTTGATTTGCTCTTGGGGAGACCATTCTGGTAAAATGATGCACTTACGCCCTGCAGTCGTGGTTCTTGCGACACGTTCCCTCGAAGGCCAGTTCTTTCAGATTCAACAGTAAGCAGCCGAAGTCAGCCATTCAGTGCTGAGCTTTGATCGAGAAACTGCATCAGGAGGAGATTGTTTGGGACTTCTTCGATAGAAAAGAGACCGTTCCTCGATACACCTATGCTCGCGACAAGCGCTACAGATTGCTTGGCCCTTTCTTTTGTGTTGATTATCAGCAAGAACGATGTCTCAGACAGTTTTCGCAACGGCAAGTTCATGCCAACACCCGCTTCCCGACGGGCAACATGCCAGAATTCAACCTGCAGTCGGATTAGTGGTCTGGGGCATACCATGTCACTAAATATACCTGGGACTCCTTTGTTTCTCTGTCTATATTTCCTGGGCCAAATGTATCATCTGAATATCAAGAGTGGTGGCAAACTGTCTGTCCACCCTCTCTTTGTCTTTAAATATTAAAAATATCAATAAAAATTATTTTTTGGCCAAAATTTTATTTCTTTTATTTTTTTTATAGCACAAATGGTCACAACTTTTGGTGACAACCTCATCCCGGGTAAATGGGACATTCCTCCCACATTCCTTCAATATATTTTATCATGGTTGACGGCCTCGCCTAGGTAACAAGGCACATTTCTCTGTTATCATCAAATGGTAACACAATTATCACAAATCTTGTGACGACCCAATCCTGGGTAATGGGATAATCTCTTGAAATTGTCTGCCGAAATCCTTCATTCCTTTCCTAAAAAATTTTGGTTTTTAAAAGCTTCTCCATACTCTAACCATTCCCATATTCTACAGGAAAACTTTGGCATCCAAATATGGTTCAGACAAGGGCTGGCAAGCAGGCTGCTCAACGGCACAGTGACAGCAAACCAGAGGAGATGAATTCTCCTAGATTATCCAAGAAGCATGACTCGGGGGATGAGAGCGGCGTTGATCCAGCCATGTACCGGGTCTTTCAAAAAATGATGACCAAGATGATGGCAGAGCAGGCTAAGACTGGTCCCAAGAAGGCAGCTTCTAAGAGCAAAGCTAAGAAAAAGCCCATGAAGAAGCCCGTCAAAATCAGCAAGCAGAAAGTACAACGTGACAATACTTCTGAAGATTCTGAGTCAGCAGAAGAGAATTCTGAAGAAGAGCAGCTGATTTACATCCCGAAGCATCTGCGACAATCTAAGAGGCCAGTGGAAGAACCATTGTCAGTAAACAAGCCCAAGTATGGGGCCCCCAGAGGATTCGATCCAAGCCTTGACAAAGATAGTCAAAGACCTGCAAATTCGTGACAAAGGAAAGAGGTCATCCACCAGGCAGAACTTCTACCTCGGCTTGGAAGGGGACAACAATCTGGAGAATCTTCCCCGAAAATTCATTAAGTTTGATGGATCCGAAGATCCCAAGGCCCATTTGGCAATGTTTTTCGCCGAATACGCCCGATTCAGTGAGGACAACCGTGCCCTATTTCTCTGTTTTCCCCGCAGCCTGGACGGGATAGCAGTCAAGTGATATGCTGAGCATGTCAATCCCATCGAATTGAGGGATTTTGACAAAGTAGTCAACATGTTTGTTGAGCGCTTCTTGTTCAACACAGAAGCCCTACCTACTCTGAACCACTTGTGCAACCTCAAACAGGAGCCCAATGAGAAAGCACGAGATTTCATCCATAAGTGGAGAAGCATTTGTAACAAGATGAGGAATCCCATTTCTGAGGAACATGCCCTCCAAGTCATTCTCAACAACTTCTGTCAACTCTTAAAAAGTCTCCTTTTCCCATACCCCTCTAAGTAGTTTATCGAACTAACAGAGCGAGCAGAATGGCTCGAAATGGGGGTAGAAAATGGAATGTATGAAGGAGTTACTTTGGCCAAGAACATCCTGGACCCAAAGAAGAAAGCCCATTTTACCTACTCAGTTGATGCTTCCGAAGATAATCAGGGCAGTAGCAGCAAGAATGACAACGGCAGTGGCACGAGGCCTGAGCAGAATAGAGGTAGAAAAGGAAAGTTCTTTAAGAACAGTGATAAGCCTCTCCTCAATGGTCCTCAACAAAAAGGGGATTTTCAGGAAAGACCCAAACACATCAATCGGAGCAAGGATCGGAAATTCACTCATTTGGACCAGCCTCTGGAAAAAGTGTTGGAATACCTGCTGTCCCACGGGATGGTGAAGTTGCCCAAAATTGCAGATTCTCCAGTAATCATGGGGAAGTACAGAGAGCAATATTGCAAATTCCATAGAGCCATGGGACATGATACAGAACACTGCTTCGTCTTGAAGCATTTGGTCCAGGACTGTATCGACAAAAGCATCCTCGTAGAAGATGAAGAGGAAGGCAAACTAGAAATCTTATCTGCTTCATTCCCAAAACATTCCACATCAACCATTTCAGAACATTCTTTCATTCCACAAAGCCATATACATTCATGCTCTAGTGAAGAGCTAAAACTCCAGCATCAGGTAATGGTTCTACATCAGGATCAGCCTATATCTCAGAAAATGGATATCTTCTCGCTTCTTGACCAAGTAAGTGTACCAGTTGAGAATGAAAGAGCTCAAATTTTCCCAAGAAGATTTTTTAAGAAAGAAGCCTGCGCAGAGGAAGCAGAAACCTTTAAGGCAGCAGAAGAGCAGGCCGATGATTTCCAGAAGCCAATTACAGCACTCTCCAACATTTCCATCTTTGAATTAACCCATGATTCTCCTAAGCATCAAGAGAAGTTGGATGACTTACTGAGAAAAATTAAGGTAAAGCCAAGCACCACGCCAGAAGACATGGCACAGATTGTAAACCAGGCGATGACTAACGTGCCTATTACCTTCTCTGATGAGGACTTGCCTAAGCCTCATTCATTCCACAATAATGCATTATATATTGTGGTCAGGACCAGGGGCATGACTGTCCCGCATGTGCTCGTTGATGGAGGCAGCAGCCTCAACATTTGTCCAGAAATGACAGCGAAAGCTCTGGGATTAAAAGAAGAAGAGTACGTGCCTGATCCCATTACCATCTATGGCTTCGACAATCACGGGCAGACTGCAAAGGGCAAGATCTTCCTGGAAATTTTTATCAACTATTCAGTATACACGGTTCTATTTTATGTCGTCAATGTGCCGCCAACTTATAATCTTTTGTTGGGACGAACATGGATCCATAACGCCAATGTCATTTCATCAACTCTCCACCAGTGCATCAAGTGGTCCAAGGGCAGAATGATTACTACCATCTTGGGCGAAGATCCTGAAGAGAGGCTGCCACAGCCTATGATTCTTCGTCCGACATATACAGTTGATATTTCCAGTATCCGGGAAGCGGACGAAATCAATCTCAGTGACAACTTAGAGATGTTGAAGCTGAAAGATGTCATGGATGAAGAAAATATGGCAGCCATGGTCTAATGGCAGGGACCTTGTTTCTTCAAATTAGGAGGACGTATCAATTACACTTCCTTCAAAGATCATCCCTTATTTCCTCAGTTTTCCCAAGCCAGAAAGGGGTTCGATCTGTTGATAAAACACGGATACCAGCCGTTCCGGGGCATGGGAAAAAATGAAGACGGCATGATAGAGCCCGTCATTCCAGTTCAGCATGCAGACAGTTCAGGGTTGGGATTCACCGGCCAAGATTCCAGCAAGAAAACAGTATTTGTCAGAGGGAACAAGTGAAGATGATGCCTTAGTTTTCCTGCTTTCTTTTCTTATCTTTTATTAATCTTGTAGGGATGACACAGTCCCATTTCTTTTGTCGATGTCTTGTAAATACTTCATTTCCAATCAATGAAAGATCAATTTTCTCTTCACATTTGAGCATCTATCATTCTTATCTTATATTTTGTCTATGCCATTATTCCTTGCTTTGTATAAAAGGCTCATTTTTTGACTTGTGTTTTCTCTTAAAAACCTCCTCTTGGCATTTTCAGGACCATTAACTCCTGAATCAATGACAAAATTCGTTATCAATCCCAAATATCTAAAATTGGAAAGGTTTTCTGAGATGAAATACAGAGCAGAGGTCAGTCAGGCAGCAAAGCAGAGCGAAGAGCCAGCCGAATTTGATTCCACCATTCAGGAATTGCCAGAATTTGCTCACATTCAGAAACAAGATGAACCCTCATCTTTGGTACAAGATCCAACTGAGGATGTCAACATTGGGTCGGAAGATGATCCGAAAATTCTCAAAATCGGGTCGGGTTTAAGCGAAGTTGAAAAAGCAAGACTCATCCAGTTCCTTAAGAAGCATCAGGAAGTATTTGCCTTGACTTACGAAGATATGCCAGGATTAGATCCCAAGCTGGTTGAGCATCGACTCAAGTTGAAACCAGAAGCCAGACCAATCAAGCAGAAATTGAGGAAATTAGACCCTCGAATTGAGCAGCAAGTCAAGGAAGGATTTGAAGATTTATTAAAAGCAGGCTTCATCCAGGCCATTGATTATCCAGATTGGTTAGCAAATATCGTAGCAGTCCCTAAAAAGAACGGAAAAGTTTGGATTTGCATTGATTTCAGGGATCTCAATAAGGTCACCCCGAAAGATGATTATCCACTTCCCAATATTGACCTGTTGATCGATAGCACAGCAGGTCATGCCATGTTTTCTTTCATGGATGGATATTCAGGCTATAATCTGATCAAGCTGGCCGTTCGTGATCAGTCGAAGACTTCCTTTACTACACCATGGGGAACCTTCTGCTACACAGTCATGTCATTCGGGCTCAAAAATGTCGGGGCAACTTATCAAAGGGCAATGGCCGTTATTTTTCACGATCAAATGCACAAGAATATGGATGCATATGTGGATGACATTTTGGTTAAGTTTAAATAAGAAGAGGATCACCTTGACGCTCTTAGTCAAGTTGTTGAAAGACTTATTCTCTAAAGTTAAGACTTAATCCTCAAAAATGTGTTTTTGGAGTTGAGTCTGGCAAATTACTCGGCTTCATTATCAGCAAGAAAGGGATCGAGGTGGATCCGGCTAAAGCAAAAGCAATTATTGATATGCGACCTCCAACCAATCTCAGGGAACTGCGAAGCCTTCAAGGGCGTATTCAGTCTATTTGTAGATTCATTTCCAATTTGGCTATGAGATGTGAACCTTTCAATCATTTGCTAAGAAAAGGAGTCAAATTTGAATGGGGATCAGAATGACAGCTCTCGTTTGAGCGCATCAAGCAGTATCTCCTTAATCCACCAGTTCTGAAGCCGCCTAAGTTGGGAAAACCTCTTCTACTATATATTTCTGTCAATCAGAATGCCTGTGGTGGATTCCTCGCGCAGTATGAAGAAGACAGCCTGATAGAACACGCCATCTACTACGTGAGCAAAACTTTCATTGATTATGAAAAGAAGTATTCTCAGATGGAGAAGAGTTGTCTAGCCCTGGTTTGGATGTGCCAAAAGCTAAGATATTACTTGTTGGCTTCTGAAATCAAGTTTCTATCGAAGCTTAATCCTCTCAGATATATTTTGGAACAACCGTTTCTCAGTGGACGGATTGCAAAGTGGCAGGTCCTCCTAATGCAATATGACTTAGAGTATGTCTCTCAAAAGTCGATTAAAGGCCAAGCGATCGCAGATCAGTTGGCAGATTTTCCTTTGACAGAAGAAATTAAAGCAGAGGATGATTTTTCTGATGAGCACATCTATAATATCCAACAGCCCTCAGCTTTGAACTTGTTCTTCGATGGCTCTAAAAATATGTCTGGCATAGGGATTGGAGTCTTGCTGATCACTCCAGAAAAAGAAATGATCCTTTATTCCCCCAAGCTTGGTTTTCAATGCACTCACAACATGGCCGAGTATGAAGCTCTAATACAAGGCCTCAAAATTTCGCAAAGTTTCAATGTCAAGAGAGTGCATGCCTTTGATGATTCACTACTTGTTGTCAGTCAAGTTAACACTGAATGGCAAGTGAAAGATTCCAAATTAATTCTGTATCAGAAGATCGTTCTAGCTCTTGTGGACAGCTTCAAAGAATTTCAGCTCAATCACATTAGAAGAGAGCACAATCAGATAGCTGACGGTTTGGCCAGCTTGGGCTTCATTCTATCCTTTAAGGGCAGTGAATTATGTCGTTCTTTCAAAGTTGGCAGACTTGAGCAACCTGCTTTCGCTTCAGTTATGCAAGTAAACCAGGTCGATCAGAAGGAGAAGCCTTGGTATCAAGATATCAAAAATTTCATTGAGACTGGTGAATTTTCATCAGAAATGCCAAAAAGGGAGGAACGTGCGATTCAACGTATGTCTACCCATTATTTCATTTTGGCCAATATCCTCTACCGCCGTGGGTTCAGTTCTGAGTATTCAAGATGCTTAGACAAATAAGAGGCTATGGAAGTTATCCAAGAGGCGCATGAAGGAATTTGTGGTGGCCATGTTGGCTATCAGACTCTTGTCAAACAGATCGTTCGAGCAGGGCACTATTGGAATACCATGCAGCAGGACTGTCATCGATCTGTGAGGAAATGTGTCAAGTGTCAGATGCATGCACCTTTCATTCATGCACTGGCCGCATATTTACAATCAGTTGTTTCTCCTTGACCATTTTCCATGTGGGTTTCAACGTCGTAGGTCCAATTACCCTTTCTGCTTCCAACGGCCACAAATACTTTCTGGCTGCGACAGAGTATTTCATAAAATGGGTTGAAGTTGTTACTCTACGCACAATAGAAGGCCGCCATGTGGTTTCTTTTATTCACAAGAACATTCTCTGCCGCTCTGGCATACCACATGATATTGTTTCAGACAATGGAACTCATTTTAAAAATGAGAGAATGAAAACATTTTGTTCTAAATTCAGAATTTTCCATCATTTCTTAGCTCCTTACTATTCTCAAGGGAATGGCCAAGCAGAAGCTACCAATAAGATCTTAATCCGTATTTTGGAAAGAACCGTGAAAACAGGTCGAGACTGGCATGAGAAAATTCATGATGCACTTTGGGCGTACCGAACCACCATTCGGACTCCGACTAATGCCACTCCTTCAGAATTTGTTTACGGAACTGAAGTGGTATTGCCTCTCCATGTCCAAAAGCCCGCTCTCAAATTTGCTTCACTTATAGAATTGCCACTTGATCAGTATTAGCAGCAAAGATTGGTACAGCTAGATTTACTCAATGAAAAGAGACTCAAGGCAGCAGAGCATGTTCAAGCTTATTGACAAAGGATAGCTCGACACTATGCCAAGTCCGTCATTGAGAGAAGATTTTGAGTTAACGATTTGGTGCTCAGATCGACAGCTTATCTCAAACATCGGCCACAGGGCAAGTAGTCACCCAATTGGGAATGTCCTTATGTGGTTAAGGAAGCACTTTCTCGCAATTCATATCATCTAATCAACGCAGATGGAGCGGAGATGCCAGATCCCATCAATGCTTTGCATTTGAAGAAGTTTTATACCTGAAATGTTCATTCTAAAGCCTTTGTACTCTTCAAAGAACCATTTCAATAAAACAATGATCTTCTATCAATTCTTACATTCTTCTCTATCATACTGGGGCATTTTATTTTGATCTATAATCATCTTCTTTCATCATATGCAGGCAGGATTAGACAAAAGCTTTTTTTCCTTAAATTTTGTTAATTCACAATTGATCTTGTGATCTTTATTTTCATTTCCTTTGATTCACTTTTTGGTTTGACCGAATTTTCATCAAGCTATTGCTCATTTTTGTCCAGTTTTAACAAAATTTTCAATCTTAATTAAAATTTCATCTACTTTTATCTTTAAAAATACCCTTTCAGGTTAAGGGATAAACTTGATGCCTCCTGTTAATGAGGTATTTCTCTTTGTTATTTCCCCCGTTCAGGACAAGGGGACAAAATTCGGAAAGTCGACCACATGCAATTAAACTATGATGGTCTATTAAATTTTACCAAAGAATCTTTATTTTCTAAAAAATTCACTTTGTTTAGCTCATCTTTACAACTCAGTCCTCGCACTAGGGTATTTCCCAAAATCTTCAATCATATATTGAGCTCATTTGGAGGATCCGATCCTCGCACCAACAACTTTTCTACATTCAATCTTTTGATCAAAATCTTTTCCTTCCACAAAAAATTCAAGTTCTGCTTTAAATCTCCCAAAATTTGATGTATTTCAAACGTTTCAGCTTCTTGCTGGTCAGGTATTTCAAACGTTCCAGCTTTTTGCTGGTCAGGTATTTCCAAAAAGATCCAACACTCGTTGGTCATATATTTCAAACGTTTCAGCTTCTTGCTGGTCATGTATTTCAAATGTTCCAGCTTTTGTTGGTCAGGTATTTCCAAAAAAATCCAACACTCGTTGGTCATATATTTCAAAACGTTCCAGCTTCTCGCTGGTCAGGTATTTCAAACGTCTTAGCTTTTGCTGGTCAGGTATTTCAAAAGATCCAACACTCGTTGGGCATGTATTTCAAACGTTCCAGCTTCTTGCTGGTCAGGTATTTCAAACGTTCCAGCTTTTTGCTGGTCAGATCCAACACTCGTTGGTTATGTATTTCAAAAGTTTCAGCTTCTCGCTGGTCAGGTATTTCAAAAGTCTCAGCTTTTGCTGGTCGGGTATTTCGAAAGATCCAACACTCGTTGGGCATGTATTTCAAACGTTCTAGCTTTTTGCTGGTCAGGTATTTTAAAAAAAAAAAAAGATCCAACACTCGTTGGTCATGTATTTCAAACATTCCAGCCTTTCGCTGGTCATGCATTTCAAACGTTCCAGCTTTGCTGGTCATGTATTCCCAAAAAAAGACTCAGCTTTTGGTCGTGTATTTCCAAAAGACCCAGCTCTCGCTGGTCATATATTTAAAAAAAAATCTCATCTCACAATTATCGAGCTCCCAAATCAACCCATTCCATGAATCAAACCTTCAGAGTGCTGATGTCTTCTTTTAAATTGTTGTAATTTTTAAAAGATTTTTATATGAAAAACATGTGAAAACCAGACATCAAATAATAAAAACCGATTCTCACTAGTGGATGAGACCGGGTCAAACTCAGGGAACGGGAATATATCGTATTCAAATACACAAATCTAAACTATTCTTTATTGCCGAATTATTGAAATGTAAAATGTTCAGAAAGTAAAAACAACTAACTATTACAACAAATGAATACCCTTCGCAGAGGGTGTAAAGTGCAATATTTACAAACCCAATTAAATTCCTAATTCTAAAAATAAAAGCAAAAAGAAGCTTTATTCTTCGTACTTCGTGTCACGTAATCGCTTCCACTCCAGTCTGTGCTATCCTGCACAATTCAAAGGAACACGCGCAGTACCAGAGATAGAAGTAAAAATTATACTAAGCTAGCTAAATGCTAATTACGAAAGCAGGTGAAAGCAAAATAGAAAATCAATGAAGGACAATGACTAAAAAAATTACATGCAATCACTGAATGAAAAAGACAAGAATTTTAACACATGAACAAACCGGAATATAAGAGTAAACAGGAACTCAGAAATGCAAGAAAAGCTGGAAATTACTTAATTGAAAAACAGAAACAAAACAAGGAATTATCAATGATACTACTACAAATTATACTAAAAATCAAAACAGAGGCAAATCTATACTAAAAATCAAAACACAAAGCATGCAGGAATGAACAAGCAAGAAATAACAACCAAGACAGATAATGCAATAGAAAAAACTGGAAAATGACTAAAAAGCATCAAGAACTACAAAACAGGAATTTAAAAACAGCAATAACATTGAATAAAAGCAGGAAATTAACAATTGCAAAAACTGGAAATGAATTGAAATGAAAAAATTCAGAAAATCAAAGCTGGAAATAAAGAAAAAGACAAGGAAACAACTAAAAAAATCAGAAAATCACCTAATGTATACAGTAAAACAAACAGGAGATTACAAAAGAAGAACGCAGGAAATTCAGAAATTAAAAGCAACAGGAAATTACATAATTAATCAAATAGGAAATTAAACAAAGAAAACTACAATACATAAAACAGAAAATTAAGAAAAATAGGAAAAACAGGAAATTAAAAACAAGAATTAAAACAGGAAATCGAACAAATGCTGAAATGGAAAGAGGAAAGTATATGCTTGACAGGAAAATCAAAGATCAAAATATTCAGAATTACACATTACACACAGAAAACTAAAGAATTATGAATGAAAGAAAACTAAAGAATTAAGAAATCAGACAATCAAACAGGAAAATAACAAAATGTCAAACAGAAAAAAAACGAATTACAGATTAAGAACAAAATTATGAACGAATAAAAGAAATCTAACTAAAGAATAAACTACAAAATAGAAGATCGGACGATGAAAAAAAACAAAAAACTGAAACATCTATCGATTTTTTCTTTCTTTTCGTTTTTCAGTTTTTCTTTTATTTTTTTATAACCAGAAAAAAAAAACAATAGCAACGATTGAATTAGGAATAAGAAGAAGAAAAAGAAGATCAGAATCAGAAGAAGAAGAAGAAGAAGAAGAAGATGAAGTAGATTCAGACTTACCGGAGGGGTTTGGATAGAATGGCGACCTCCACCACCACGCCGTCGCCGGAATGAAGAGATTCCACCACCACCGGCTGGATTGAACAGAGCAAGAGGGAGAAGGGGAAGGTAGGTCAAGAAAGGAGTCAGATATGGTGGATGAGAGTGAGAAGAGAGAGAAGAGAGGGAAAGAGGGGATAGAGGAAGGCTTCAGCCGTGAATGGGGGAGGCCCTGAACTTGCGTTTTTTGGGGGTTTTTAAAAACACAAAACCGGCTGGAACCAGTTTGAAAAAAATGCAAACCGGTTCAAGCCGGTTTTGTTATTTTTTTTCGGTTTTTTTCAAAGAAATCAAACCGTGTAAAACCGGTTTGTTATTATATATATAATTTTTTTAGTTTTTTTTCAATTTTCAAACAAAACACAAACCGTGCAATGGTTTGTTAAATAAATAAAAAAACAAACAAACTATTTAAAAGAGTATTTAAAAAAAAAACTATTTACTAAAAACCTCAAACTAACTAACTACTCTAAAAATAAATTATTTACACTAACCTCATTTCAAAATATATCTAACTCTATTTTTAACTCTAATTTTTATTTTATTTTTATTTTTATTTTTATTATTATTTTTATTGAAAACTAAAACTAAAACTACTATGACTATAACAAAAACTAAAATATGCAGAAAAATGTAAAATAAAACTATTTTTCATGCATTTTCTATTTTTAAATCATTTTAGCACTTTTACTCGAAACTAACATAAAATTGGGTTTTTGAAACATTTTCTCATGAAATCATGCATATTTTTATATGAAATATCCCTAAAATATATGCACGATCAGGTGCAATTTCTCCATTCTCTCATTACCAAACCTTCGGGTTTCAAATCTCTTAAATCTATCATTTCCAAAACTTCATATCTCCAAATCTCTCGATTCTATCAAAACTCCAACCTCAGGGTACAATGTTTTCAAAACTTCATCATTTTCTCAACCCTCGGGTTATAATCTCCCAATTTCGATCATCCTCAAAAACCTTCAGAACCTTTTTATTAAAACCCAGTTTTTCATAACCAGTCGTGTATTTCCCAAAAGATCCAACACTCGTTGGTCATGTATTTCCAAAATGTTCCAGCATTTTGCTGATCATGTATTTTAAAAGTTCCAGTTTTGCTGGTCAGGTATTTCAAAGGTTCCAGCTTTTTGCTGGTCATGTATTTCAAACGTTTCAGCTTTCGTTGGTCAGGTATTTCAAAAGATTTCAAACATCTATTGGTCAGGTATTTCAAAGGTTTCAGCTTTCGTTAGTCATGTATTTCAAAAAGGTTCCAGTTTCTGCTGGTCATGTATTTCAAACGTTCCGCCTTCTGCTGGTCATGTATTTCAAAGGTTCCAGCTTTTGCTGGTCATGTATTTCCAAAATCAGAAGATTGCAACTCAAGATCTCATCAAAATCTATATTTAGTGATTATTTCACAAAGAATTCATGAAAACTTTGCCAATTTGCTAAAAGCATTTGTTGATTCTAAATATTCTTACTGCACTAAAAGAATTTTCTCAGATTACCTCCAGTATTTCCTTCCAAAAGGTAAAACTTTTTTTGCGAAAAAGAGGTAAAATTCAAATCTTTTCCTGTTGATCAA
Source organism: Nuphar pumila (assembly GCF_984573655.1). NCBI lineage: Eukaryota > Viridiplantae > Streptophyta > Magnoliopsida > Nymphaeales > Nymphaeaceae > Nuphar > Nuphar pumila. The sequence continues at coordinate 17,520,422 of NC_143265.1, read as the reverse complement.
CCAAAAGGATGTAAGAAATGTCCTCAATATGATCAATGAAAGAAATCTTCAATGATGTTGAAAAGCCAGAAGCGAATTGATATTGATCTTGGCTATGGCGCATGTTTTAAAATGACTTTCTGACAATCAGGCAGTGGAAATATCTCGAGCTATAGAAAGAATCCACTCGACCCATATCTTCTCATTCGTTTAAAGTTGCAATCAAATATCCGCAAAAGGGATCTCTCAACTGTCGTCAAGATGAAGACGAATATGCGAGCAGACCCCCGGGGCCAAAGAAGATTTGGATCATCTCCGAGATGAAGGAGTTTGTGAAGGATCCTTCCAGGGAAAGTTCAGATCACCATCAAGATGAAGGCGAGTGTGATGAGCCTACTGACAAACCCTAAAAGATATTTGATTTCTGCTATCATCTAAAGACCTTTTGAGCCAATGTCATCAATAGAATCCCTGAGATAAAAGAATGATCAGAACATCTCCAAGATGAAGGAGTTTGTGACGTACCCTTCCCCCCCCCCCCCCCCAAAAAAAAAAAAGAGAGAAAAGTCAGGACACATCTAAATGAAGGATGATGAGAAAAACCGAGAAAGTTCAGTGACTCAAAAAGAGTGCAAAAAGATCATCGTGGGAAAACGCCCAGATATCAAACTGCCAAAGTTGCCAAAAGTCATCTTTTCTCATGCGAAATTCTTTTATCAATATCTTTTCATTACTTGCTTTTATGGAATTAAGAATATTTCTTCTATTCTCATATCAGGGAAATGGATAGCTTCTTTGAAGAAAATCATCAGCGCTAAAAATTTGAATCTGACTCTTAGAACCAAGGAGTTAACCCCATTTGGGGGAAATACTCTAGGTAAAAGAGGGAATATCCTTTGCACATATGTGCACATTTTCAAGCCTTTTTGAGTCAACTATAATCTTATCTTATTGGCAAAATTTTCTAGATATTCCAAGAATAAAATAAACATTCAATATTCATTTTTGATGCAACCTAGCGTTGTTTATATCCTTCAGAAGAGTTGCCTCATTCAGTGGAAGCATCTCTTCCTGTCCCATCGTGGTTTCTTCAGTCAAGGATTTCGTATGGTGTCCCCACTCAGGATAAGGGTCAAAACCTGAATTTTCTGCGAGAGGTCATTGATTTCAAAAAGCTATTTTAGTCTCAGCAAATGAGACGCCCAAAATCATTCTTTTTTCCAAAATTTAAGGAACCCTACCTTCTCAAACCCCTTTCGGTTTTATCGTCCAAATTCCGAAGGTCCCATTATGGTTTCTCCATTTGAAAAACCCGTATGGTAGATTTCCTATTCAGACTAAGAGTTAACCCGGAACCTCGTTTCACGAGGTATCTTCCTTTCAGGTTTGGGTTAAACTTGAGTCTCGTTCCAACGAAAATCCTCGTTTTGACGAGATGTTTTCTTCCAGTCCCATCATGGTTCTTCCCATCGAGGAATCCATGCTTTGTATATCCATCCAGGATAAGGATCCTACTTGAGCTTCATTTCACGCGGCATTTTCCAAAAATGTCCCATCAAGGTTCTCATGTATTCCATTCCTCATTTCAAATTCATCTTGATATATTTTCGTCTCATTCAGGTTAAGGGCTAAACCTGAAACATCCCAAAAAGAATATCTTGTCTCACCCATGGGACTTGATCAAAATTTTTATTTTCACCATTTCAGGATTTTCACCCAAAGTCCCATCACGATTTCCTCATTTTTTACTCAATCATATCATTTTCGAGGATTTCGTCTCCCTAAAATCATTTAGGATAAGGTTTTAAGCCTGAGAAGCTATATTTTCAAAATAATTCTTCCACACCCAGTTCAGATCTGCTGACTGGGGCATTTTTCAAAATTTAGAGTGTTGTCTTTGCCATTAAGCTCGACTTTCAACCGGCTTAATAGCAAAGAGGGGCATCTGTGAACACCCCAAATTTTTCAAAGATTTGCAAAATGACCCTTTTTGCCCCTGACTCCATCTTCTGAGAAAATCAAAGCGATTTCAAAGTTAAATTTCAGTCATTCTTCAGATTTTCTGAATTAAATTCCATATTGATGTATTCAAATTCAATTTCGGATCCGAATCCAATGTTTTAAATCTGTATTTCCTCAAACCCGGATCCTAATGCATTTTCTGAAGAAATTTTTTCAAAATAGCTTTTAATTCTCAGAAAAAAAAATTCCCTTTTGTAAATATTTGTGCAAAAACACAAAAAAATAGTTTTAATCTTCGTTTTCATGTAAAACTTTAGGATTTTATTCTAAATATGCAAAAAATAGAAAAATAACATAAAAAACCAAAAAAAATGAGAAAAGCTACAAGAAAAATGAATGATTTTCAAGTTTTTGAAGCCATTTTGCCAAAAACCTCATTTCTTAACCATTTTTTTCAAAAAAATCTTAAAAAAGGAAACCTCTTTTTTGGAAAAAGGGAGGATTTCTAACGGATTCCTCCCGCGCACTCCTCCCTCTCATTTCTACCCTCCATCTTCAAACGGCCTCCTCTTCTCTCAGCCTTCGATCCTGAACAAACCCACTCTCGAATCCTCCACGGCTCCTTTAAGAAGAAGCCTCCACCACTTCTCGAGGGCATCTCTGACAATCCATCAATTTCATTCATTATCAGCATTTTCCATCCCATTGTCGAGGTTTTTCTGAAGAATCCATTGCCAACATCGAGAAGCAATATCCACCCATTGTCTACTTTTCTTCCGAAGGATTTACTCTCACACAACAACTCTCATCGATTATCCACCAATCCCCTCCCACTGATCATCGGTTTTTTCTGCTGGAGGATCAACCGTCATTAAGCATCATCGGTTTTTTTTTAAGCATCCATCAAGTTCCTCCTCTGATCCTCGATTTCCCCTTTTCAAGTCAATAGGGCTACGATAAAAGAGAGTCCCCGCAACAGAAGAAGGATCTCTCTCCTCTGACCTCTACAATTTCTGAAAATCAAGGTAAAAACTACTTCTCCCATTTTTCTAAAATTTGCTTTTCCCTTTCTGCAGCCGTTGTAGTATCGATCTGCTCATTGCAAAATCGACCTACACACATGCCACATCAAAAGGAATAATTATATTCCAACAGCCTTTCATTTCTGTATAATGCATTTTGAATTCCTTTAATAAATTTGGCATTAGTTCTTTGTTTTCATCTGTGTTTTCTCATAGCATTCTGTTTGATATTCTCTGATCCCTTGCATCTTCTATTTTTGTCTTTTCGTTTCTTTGCATCTCATTGATTTTCTATTTTATTTTTCCTCTTTCTTTTGAGTTTCCTATAGATTCTCGACTTCCTATCTGCCCTTTTAATCTCTTGTTTGCATTTGATGTTCATTTGATCATTGATTTGTGTTCTGCTTGAATGATAGTTGGCCATGCCTCTAAAGAATTGTCTTTATATATATGCTCATTGTACTCTGTTTGTTCCAATTCCATCTCATTGGGCTGACTTTAAATCATCTACGACATCCTCTCCATCACATTGCAATATGCATCTCTACTGTTACTTCATGAATATATTTGGCATTCATACTCTATGCATAGAATCACGTTTGTTTCTCTGTTATAAATACTGCATTCTATTGTCATCATTCTTCATAGTATTAATGTTTCATTCATTAGTTCCGTTTTTTTTCTTTTCCTTCATCGATCGTTGATAGATATAAACTTTTAGTCTGCCGCAGTAGTAGAACCATTGAAGAGATAAACGCAATAGCCAAATTTGCCTTGCTGCTACAGCGAATTTGATCTATTGTCTAAAAAAACAGGGTCCATATGCTGGTTGGTTTTACTCTAAGAATCGGTTTAAAACCCATTTACCAACTAATTTAAGGGAGCCACATATCGTTGATTCATAGATGGATTCATAGCATTATGATATTCATGTGTTAGGTCATTATTACATCCCTTTCTTCTTTGTTTGGTTATCTCCTTATTTTAATGAACAAATCCTCGATCGGTATATGTCTGAATCGAGATGTGTATCCATGAGAAGATCAGAGAGACCATTGGGCAGCATTGATCGCTACCATAGTGGAATATGCTGGGACCTCCCCCTGATTGCGTTAGCTGCTGGAATTTTCACAATCTTGAGTTGATCCCATCGCCAAGTCAAATCCTGGTAGGATGACAAAATGGCCTCTGCAGATCGATCGTTGTGTGTACACCCGAATCACCAGATGTTCTAGATCCTATATGTCGGAGAGCCTTGATTTCATCCGGTGACCCAATGCAATCCGTGTGTTGATTTGCATGTGCTCTTGAAGGTCTGAAGTTTGGTAACGATGGTTGTGTTCCAACAAATCTCTGAGAGTCGTGAAGGACCCATGTATAAGGTCTGCTGAAGGCCTTTCAGCCAATACTGCCATAGCCCAATGGTAGTGATGGTGTTAAAGTGTTGAATTCTGAGCATTGTGACTATAGAGGATAATCTTGTCGATCAAGTGAATGTCCTGAACCTGCAAGGCTTCAGGAGATCGTTGGAATTATTGTTCTAGATAACCCCTTCCAATCTATCATTGGTCTTTCAACTATGAGCCTGGATGTCTTTTTATTTTTTGGAATCTCTTGGATCAACAGAAATTGAGAGTTCGCATCACTCAAACTGATACCCTCCAGAACTAGCAAGATGGGAGATGTCTGGATGGGAATTTAGTAAGAGTCCTCGTCAAAGACAGAGCAGGAAGATCGCGAGTTCTGTGTGATCTCTATTTTCATACTGTATAATGAGTATAATTCATATATCTTTTCCTTCAATTTCTGGATGGTTGTTGTATATTTTTACATTTGATTAACGTATGCCTCCAATTTTGATAGCCTGTTCAGCAGCACTTGACTTACCCAATAAAGCTCCAGGTTCGTATACCCATGTCTTTCATTTGATTGTTTATATCATTTATTAACCCATTTGTTATATTTCATCGTCTTATCTACCATGTGCTCGTTGTATTATCAATCATGTTGTTGTCTAGTATTATCCCCTTTTCTGCAAAGTCATTAGCCTTGGTGGTTTATGTTGCAAATGTGAATCATAAGTTTTATTTAGCTTAAAAACTGAAAAATGATACCAAGATCTGATATTTTTGTCTGTCATTTAGCAACATTGCTACCATTATTGTTCTCTTTTACCATGGTTTTGGATTAACAATAGTCTCTATATTGGTTTTCAAAAGCATTGTCACCATTGGTTTCCTGCTACTCAACAAAGTTCTAGTTATCAACTACAACTCTCATTCTTCCTGCTATATCTTGTTAAATACTCATGAACTCCCAGCTCACTGCTAATCTTCATAGCAATACACCTAGTTGCATACTATTATGACTTCACTTACCTTCAGCCATGTCTACACAGCCGTCTCAGTAGCATCAATTGCTACCCATTACCCACAATCTCTCCAGCACCCGATTTCTCCATCTTCACAGCTTGATGACAGGAAACAAGTTTTGTGTCATGGCATTTGTTATTATGAAAAGCCCCCCCCCCCCCTTCTTTTTTTTTGCCTTATTACAATCTAGCTCCAGTGCCCTGCAGCCTCATCAACCCCTCCACTTGTGATAACCTGTCACATATTTACAGCAGTGCTAACCATTTGCATATCCATGGCAGTGCCCATGCACTGCTATGATTCATGCATCCACCACCGAGGCCCAGGCCTCTTCTCTAATGCTTGCACATCTGCTAATTTTTCACATTTACTGAATCACTATGTGTGTGCATGGTATGCCATTCACTACACAGTAAATAACCTGTGTAAAAATACACTTTCTCATTTACTTCAAGGCAAAATTTTGAATGTCTTTTTCATATGTAGTTTCTCATTTGATGCCCTATATTCATATACAAATATATATACATATATATGTCCATACCCACATGTGTATACATATATATGTATATATATATATATATACATATATATACATATATATCTATGTATGCCCCTATATTTTCCCAAGCTATGGATATATATACATCTACCTATACATATATACACTCATATATATATATATATATATATGTACGTATGTATTTACATATATATGCCATTTTCCATCCTTTTCATCATACATGTCTTAACATATGACCCTTTTTCACTATTTGATTTCTATATGATATATGTGATTTTCCTTCTCTTTTTCATTCCTAACCCGGTTGTTTTGCAGGAAATATGTGGATAAAGTCATTATTTGGAGTTGTAAATTCAATTTTATATGTTGTAATAGCTAGATTTAAATGAGAATTCTTTACATTTCTTGTTTTAGATAGAATGAATGGGCATTTATCATGAATTACTTGTTTTTCATGCATTTTGCCTTTATTTCTCAAATCCTCACAAATGACAACATGAATGGCACGTACACCATTTCGTAAGGGGTAAATTAATCCTAAGTTGATGGTTTACATCAACGGCCATAGTCGGAATGTAAAGAAGACTTAGTATTTTTATCTTTTATGAAATGACACTCGATTCACACTGGATTCGTTTTCAGAATTCATCATATTTTCCTTAAATATTTTCTCCTTTTATCAGAATTTAACTTAAAATTAACTCAAAATATATACCAATGGCCATAGTCAGGGTATATTGAGAGTTCATTTCATTTTAAATTCTATAAAAGCACCAAATGTATTTCATTCTTCTCTTGAATCTAAATACAGATTATTATATAATACATTCAATGACCATAGTCAAGGATGTATTATATCTTCAATCTTATTTTAATTCATCTAAAGAATGAAATAGCTTTTCAAAATCCAATTTCAAATTCTTCAAATTTATTCATCATTTAGAATAGAACTACATCATATTTTAAAAAATTCCTTTTCAAAACTTCAAGTGATGTGAATATTTTCTTCAATCAAATCTTCAATTCGTGTAAAAATTCAATTCATCTTTTCATTTTCAATTCTATTTCATCTTCAATCTCAAAGTTCAATCTAACTTTGAGACTTTAAATTCATTTTATATCCAAAAAACTCCAATTCAAATCAGACTTCAAAGTTCAAATTAACTTTGAAATTCTTGATTCATTTTCTAAATTTCAAATTTAAGTTTCAAATTCAAAGTCCAATTTGACTTTGAAATTTCAAATCAATTTTAAAAATCCAAAATCCAAAGTTAGATCCTAATCTCAACTTGGATCCAGATTTCCAAGTAAGAATCCAACTTCACTTTGGATCTCAGACTTTAGATCCAAAATTCATTCTAGGATCCAGATCCCCATTCCACTTTGGATCTCAGGCTTGAGATCCAAAATCCATTTAGGATCTAGATCCCAATTCTACGTTGGATCTCAGACTTCAGATCCAAAACCCATTCTAGGATCCAGATCCCCATTCCACTTTGGATCTCAGGCTTGAGATCCAAAATTCATTTAGGATCTAGATCCCAATTCTACATTGGATCTCAGACTTCAGATCCAAAATTCATCTTAAAGTCCAGAGTCCAACTCTATTTTGGATCTCAGACCTCGGATCCAAATTCCATCTTGGATTCCAAACCTTGGATCCAATTCTATTCAAAATTCAGAACCCAGTTCTACTTTGGATCTCAGACTTCAGATCCAATTCCATTCTAGGATCCAGAACCCAATTCCCCTTCGGATCTCAGATCTTAGATCCAATTCCATTTAAAAATCAGAATCCAATTTCATCTTGGATCCCAGAGTTCAGATCCAATTCCCACTTCGGATTATAAATCCAGAATTTGATTTTAAATCTCAACTCTATTTAGAATCCAAACTTTGGATTCAAATTCCATCTTGAATTCTAGATTTCAAATCAACTTCTATTCTCAATTCTAATTCTTAAAACCAATTCCATTTCGTCCCAAAAGTTCCAAAAATCAATTATATTTCTCAATTCTATTTCACAAAATTTCACTCTGATTTCAAACTTCAGAGTTAGAATTCAACTCCATTTCCAAATATTCATCTTGATTCAAAGTCCTAATTCAAAGCCCATTAATGACTTTGATTTTTCCCTTTTTCTCCTTTTATCTCAAAACCATCCTTTTTTTGAAGCTCAAGTTTATTTTCCTCAAAGCTCTGATTATTCCAAAAACTTAGAACTTTAAATCTTAAGTTCTGAGTTAAAAAAAAACCATTTCTTCACTCTATCATCAGATTCATCTCAGAAGCACTTGGAAATTTTTCAAAAAACATTTTTTCAAAAGAGCATACATCTTTGCATTGCACAAGCATGATTCTTTGTGCATTTAGACTTAGGATAAATTCTTAGATAATTTCTTAACAAAACAAAAGGCATGAATTCGACCCTTGGTTTGATTACCTCTGGTAAAGGTGTCAGGAACGGTCAAACCTCGTACAGACGAGCGGATCTTGTCTCCCAGTTTTCTCGCAAATATTTTAAAAATGGAGGTGAGTTATTTTTTTAAATATCTTCAAAATTAAGGTTAAGTGAGACCCCGCAAAAGAGTTCCTCTCTCTCTTCTTTTCTCTTCTCTTCTCTTCTCTCTTTCTTTGTGTCTTTTATTCTTCTCCCTTCAAAAAGGAGGAAATAGAGGTTGGAAAGGAAAAGAGAAGGAAGAGAGAGAAACCACAAGAGAGGGAAAATTTTGCGCTGATCACAAGTTCCTTTCTCCAGAGCGGTTATGCACACACCCACAACTGATTATTTTTTTTTTCGGTATGAGAATCTAAGTACAAATTTCTTTTTGTTTTCGGAAGGATACTGCATTTCATTTGCATTTAATCTTTTAATTCCAGCCAAAAATCTAACATTGTTTATCTTATGTCAGTCACAGTTATAGTAATTTAAATAAAATTCGGAAGAATGATGCCCCCTCTCTTTAATGTCTCACTTTTTCTTTGTTAGTCATTATATTCCTAACCAAGTGCTGATTTTATTTTATCTCATATTTTCACTATGTAACTAATTTATATAACCTCCATGAAGTAAACCCTATACTTAATACTTCTTTCAATTCTCATTTCTTATTGGATCTTATTAAAATTTGGATCCATGTTGGGTCCACTCTCATGTACCTTGCTCCAATTATCATAATTTGACCCTTATACATTTTTTTCTTTTATATCCTTCATTGTAAATTTTGGATATTATCTAATAACTAGATCCAAGTACTGGATCCATTTCCCATACTAATGGGCTTCAGATATCTTTGATACTGAACCCAGATCCAAATCCCAGTAGTTTTGAATCCACAAAATTATATGTTTAGATATGTTATCCTTTCACAATTTATTTTCATAATACTTAAAATTTTCTCAAAATTTTGCGGCTCTTACACTTAGTCGAAAATCAGAAGCGGTTACAAGATTATCTATATCAAACTTGCTAGTCAACATCGTAGAATAAAAATCAAAGGTTCAATGCCTACCAGGTCGATTGATGTATGTACATATGACCTTAGGGTCAGAATTGAGACAAAATCAAGAAGAAGCAACCCTTAGATCGATAATTAAAAGAGATCAAATTAGCAATATCTAAGGGCGAGGTTCCACACTTCAAGGTCCACGATTAAGGAATTTTGAGATTTTGACATCAATTATGCATTCCTAAAGATGATAAACTTAGGAAATTATTACTGAATGAGGCACGTCATTCTAGATACTCTATCCACCCTGGCAGTACAAATATGTACAGAGATTTAATGAACAACTTTTTGTGAAGTGGAATGAAAAGGGTGTTGCTAAGTTTATCAGCAGATGCCTTATGTGTCAAAAAGTAAAGATTGAACATCAAAGACCAGGAGCACTATTGCAACCACTACCTGTCCCAATATGGAAATTGGCAGACATCATGATGGATTTCGTCACAGGATTTTTAAAGACTAAGGAAGGATTGAATGTGATATGGGTAATCGTGGATAGGTTGATGAAATCTGCACATTTTCTTGCATCCAAGACAACTTGTTTTTTTGAACAGTTGGCTCATCTCTTTGTTAGAGAGATAGTGGGATTACTCGGAGTGCTAAACTCTATCATTTCTGATAGAGATTCAAAATTTACCTCCAAGTCCTGGCAAAGCTTTCAAGAAGCGATGGGGACATAATTGAAGATGAATACAACTTTTAATCTTTCGGCAAATGGAAAGTCAGAGAAGATCATTCAAATGCTAGAAGATATGTTGAGAGCTTGTACATTGGAATATCATACATATTGGATACAATGAAGCACATATTTGACATTAAAAAAAATTTGAGTATTCGTGAAGAGTGAAATTTTGGAGTTTAAGGAACATAAATTAAGAAAGAAAGTCACCTCGATGCTCCTGATCAGATGTAAGCATCACAATAAGAATGAAACTACCTGGGAGTGCGAGGCTGACATCCATGCTCAATTTTCATATTTTTTTCCAAGTAAGATTTTAGACAAATCTTGTTTTAAGGGGGGTAGATTTGTAATACCTTATCAAGCTGACTAGGTGGGCTAAAGCCCACCTGGTTCCATTGGGTCAGGAAAGGGGAGGCCCTTCTCCTTCCCCGTATTAAATGCATAGTGGGGGAGAGGAAACCCTCTCCTCTCTCATGGAGGGACCTCTTTTAATGAGAGAGGAGTAAGGGGGGAGAGGGGGGAGGGGGGAGGGGGGGGTGAAACCTCCCTGACCCATGAGCTTATAAAAAGGTTATGGGTCCCCTCTCTCTCAACCCTCATTTTGAGGAGGAAAGAGAGAGAGGTAGAGTGAAATAGAGAGAGCAGAGAGGAGGAAGAAGAAGACTCATGGGACAGGGCACGAGGAGGGATGCTCGTAGTTTGGCCAACACGATGCTTTGTCGATACAAGTAAGCCCTCCCCCATTGTCTTCGTTTTGGGTTTGCAGAGAAAGGGGGAGTGACGCCTCTGTCTCAGCCACCATGATGGATTACCGGCAACCACCATGGTTGCCAGCAACTGCGATGAGAGGGGCAAGGAACAGAGGGTGGCTCAGTTCCTGCCGCCCACCTTGAATAAAAAAAAAGGGACAGGAGACAAAGGGTATTCCTCTGTCTCCGCCTAGCCCAAACCACCGACAACCTGGTGGTTGTCGGCAGTAGAGAGATGAGAGAGAGGGGCGTGGGATAGGCGGTCACCGCTGGCCTTCTCGACCTCTTGGATGGGGAGCAAAGGGAGTTGACTCCCTCTGTCTCAGCCACCGACAACCACCATTGCCGGTGATGCAGTTCTTACGAGAGGAGGGAGGCAAGGAGGAACGCCCCTGCCTCAGCCATCGGCAGGGATGGCCGGTGGCAACCAGACAGGGAAGAGGGAGAGGGGCCGTGGGCCCGTGAGCCCCTATTTCGGTCTTATTAAAAAAAATGGGGACCGAACTGACCCACTCCAGGGACTGAACCGGACGGAGTCAGACAATCCACTTGGTCTGGGTGAGACCCAGACCGAGTCAGATCAAAAGAAGAAAAAAAAGCAAATAACATAGGTGGCCCTGTCTCAATTTTTCTATAAATCCAACGAATCGACTAAGTTCGGGACTAAACTGGACCGAATCGGCCAACCTGCTCGGTTTGGGTGCAACCCAGTCCGAGTCAGGTCGGTCTGTACCATACCAACTTGGTCTGAGTGCACTTCAGACCAGGTTTGATCTGTCTGTACTAGACCGACTCGATCCAAGTGTGACCCAGACTTAGTGAGTCGAAGGTTTAGAAAAAAAATAAATTAAATTAAATTAAATAATAAATATATATATATATAGAGAGAGAGAGAGAGAGAGAAAGTGAGTGTCTTGGTTTTCCATCATAAACCGAATCTGGTTTAGATCCAGTAGACCAAACCAAAATGGATCTGGTTCAGATCTAGTAGATTAAACTAGAATGGATCCAGTTGAGATCTAATTGAACCAAACCAAATCAGATCAAGTTTGGGTTCTATTGGACCAAACCTGAGTGGATCAAGTTTGGGTCCAGTTTGAACCCAAACACAACTGAATTATATATTGGTACCACTTTATACCAAACCCAGAATGAACAAGGTCTGAATCTATCGTATTGGATCTGGATCCAGTATGAGAATAAGAGACAACATCTTTGTCGAGTGAGGGATCCAAACTAGAAAAAATTTGGATCTAGATCCAGTATAAGAAATCTGAGACTGAATCTCTATCCAGTTTGAGATCCACATTAGATTGGATTTGAATTTGGATTCGAAACTTAACTAGGAAGATCTAGTTTAGATTAAACATAGACTAGAGTTTGGGCTAGGTTTAATGTGAGGATAGGAATTTGGATTCGAAACTGAACTAGGAAGATCTAGTTTAGATTAAACATAGACTAGAGTGGATCAAGTTTGGGTACAAGAGGGTGGGGTTAGGGTTTGAACCCTCAACCTCTCTTATGCAAGAAACCACTCCTTACCAGTAGGCTAACCTGATCTGGTTGGTCAAGGAGAGCAAACAAAATGTATATATACTTGTTTCGTGTTGGATATTTAGGATTCAGATCAGGGTCATATTTGATCCATATTTTGATAATCAAATTAAGAAGGTAGTTTGGATCCCTCGAGAGTCTTGCTATTCATATCCCGAGTTGTTGAAAGGTAAAAAGACCATTTTGCCCTTGTTATGCCAAATTAGTAAATCAAGTATAACTCTTCATTCTGATATCAGATTCAGGTGATCTTTTGACCCCTAAACTTCTCTTCTCGAGAAGGATCCATTGGCATGGGGAAAGATGATAAACTCTAAGAATGTGAGATTAGAGTTTAGTAAGGAGGCTTCGGGGTATTTTCATAATTTTATACAAGACGAGAATGTTAATGACATTTTAGTAATTATTGTGATTTATGCTCATTTTATATTAGGATTTGCAGGAAGATTAATGTTGTCCCTTAGTTTGAGATTTTGGCGATACGAGGTAAGTGAACATTTGCAAATAACTCTCTAAATAAATAAGATACAGTCTTGTTCATAAATGCATTTTATTAAGTGATTTCGTGTGTTTTATAAGTATTGAATTATTTCATGTATATGAATAAATCGTCTGAATTGCATGCTTAGGAATCTATGTTGCTGATGTTTTTAATAAGATGCATTAAGATTGTGGTCTATATTAAATGTTTATCTTTAATATTTGATCATGTTGTGTAAATATCATAAGATGATATGACTCGTATCATGAATGTACCTTGTGAAAATAAAAATGATATTTTGAAATGTAATATATCACGAAACAGAATGCTTGACTTTGAGAAAGGAAAGTAGAATTTCAGGGTTCTCAAAATATGATTTATTCTAAATATGTCACGCTTATACCTTGAGAGGGGTATTGTAAGTATTGTAACATGATGTCCTCTATGATGAATGATTATCCCTAGAACTAAGACGTGTATTTGTGATTATATGTTAAATGTAGTTAGTGAACATACATTTGATGTTGTATAATACACTAACGCTGAAAAAATGAAAGAAAAAAAGAATAATGCACATAGGATAATAACACAGAGAACAATAAAGAATTCTACTATGAAGGACATGGTCTATGGCTTTGTTTGAGGTGTGTGTACCTCGTTTGAGCCCAAATTTGTTGAAAAAATTCTGGGTAACCCTTAAGGGTTAAAAACATTACCTATTAGATACATGTAGAATGTAGCATAAACCACAAACCTTTAGGGGCAAATATAGCTCCTCGAACACTTTGAGAGCAGTTATAGCCTTTCAGGCTCTTTGGATAGCTACCAATGAACATTGTTGGGCTCTCCGACTTGCAACCGGAAGCAAAGTTGCAACGATTGTGAGTCTATAGTCTAAACCAGTTTGGACTATCTTGTTATGAGTGGTTCATATGTCTGACCATTACTATAGATTCTGGAGTTGTCTACATAAGATGTTATGCCCCAGTAAGCTATTTTTTAAGTAGCCAATTAGTGTAGAATACGACATTGAGAATGTCTACTTTGAGAATGAGGAAAGAGAAATGATAAAAATGAGATAAAATATATAAACAACCTGTGTGCTTAGTTAACAAATTAAACTAAGAATATGAGCTTAGAACTCACTACAGTTATAATGGTATGTCTTATTTATAAATGAAAACTTACTGAGTTGTAGACTCACATCCGCTTGGTTATAACTATAGGTTCAGGAGCAATTGCAGACAAGATAACTTGACTCGTAGACTTGACCTCGGCTACTGGTGGAGCTAGAAGTACTTGGAGAACTTTGATGTATTTCTGCATTTTATTTGATATTATGAACATGAATTTTGATTCTATGATTATGTTGATGTTAAATGAATGAACTTGATATTTATGTAGACCTTGTTATTTATAAAAAATAAATTGGCTTTGTTTTTTAGATTATTTTGATAATTTTTATTTGAGAATTAACATCCATGAACCTGGGCTTGAGAGGCCCCGGCTCGAGTCATTATATTTTAATATTCCAAAGACTGGGCATAAGATGATAGAGAAAGTCACTCTTTCCACCTAATGTGCTCCTTCCTGAAACCCTTGCCAAATAACCCCCCTAGCTCCCCTCCTTAGAGGTGAACATGGCTATGAAGCCCAAACAACCATAAAACCCACCTAAACCCTTTGTGTAGATGACGTTGGCTCAGCGCAAGCCCATGCAGTCCGGACCAGATGCTCTAATAGGCCTGATCTGGTGCAACCTGTTGTCCACTCCTATCCCTCTCACACAACCCCAAAACCTGAAAATCTCCCTTCTAGTTTTATAAAAAAATAGACAAAAATGGCCCACAAGGGCTCTACTCATTGGGTAACGGCCACTTGTGAGCGCCACTAAATGGATGATACATCACAAGTTCAAAACCCACAGGGGTGGCCCTTGCCACATGGTCAAAGCTGGGAATTCTAGCTCCCTAGTAAGGAGAAGAACCTCAAAGGTTTTACTAACTGGAGGCCTGCCAATGTGCGGTTAGTGATAGAGGGTTTTCCGTTGACTTAGCCATATAAAAAGGATAAAAATAAAATTATAAACTATTCCCTTCGATTTCTTTGATATCTTAGAGGTATTTTAATATTTATGTGGTTAAATGAGATAGCTGGATGGTGGTGTAGTCACACTACCATAACCAACGTGTTTCGGATATGGGGTTATCCCCCAGCTTATTTCTAAAAAAATGTGGCTTTTGAAATGTGAAGTAATTTTACAGAAAACTGATGGTCACCTAACTCTAAAAAAATCTTAAGGAGAACACTTGCAATATGGTAAAAATTAGGGGTGTACGAACTGAACAGAGGGTGTTCAAGCTCGGCTTATTTCTAGTGTACATTGAGCCAACCCAAGCTTGAACTCATGAAATGCCCGAGCTAAACAAGCCAATCATGAGCTAGCGCCTTTAAAAAAAATTTATATTTTTTTAGAGTTGAAAATAATAGAATTCAGAATCTAAATCTACTAAACCAAGCTTAATCTTGCTCATTTACAAAAGAAATATTTCTCTCAAACTCGTATGCAATAGGATTTAAATTCTAAGCTTATTGCTAGCAAGCCAAACAACTCAACTTTCACTCTATGATATAAAATATGTAAAACATATTTATTATTAATTAATAAGTCTAAGCGAGTCGAGCCAAGCTCAATGCTGGTTGTTCATGCTCGAGCTTGCCTTTCACGAGTTTGAATGAGCTCTTTACAAAGCTATACATGAGCCGAGCCACGATCCTCTCACCTTGTTTCCTAACCCTACCACTATGTCATTGTTAAGCAAATTAGTTGCTAAAATAAACCAATTCATCCTACTAACTTTTGTTTTCTTCCAATTAAATCTAGATCACTATTACCTAAAACACCCCCCTCCCCCCCTCTTTGACATTGTATGGTTTTTATGTGATAGAGATAGATATCTACATATCATATATGCACTTTCTTTGGTGTAAGTCTGTTTTTTTTTTGTTTGTCATGTTAAGATTTATTACATTGTACATTCTCCTGATTAGTAGTTAAAATAAGATAAAATAAAATAATGGCAAGTGAAAACTTCAGGTGTGAAAGGAAGAACATAAGCGGGCTTTTGGTAGAATATAAAATTGAGAGAGAGAAAAAGGAACAGATTAGATATTCGTTGGCAATATTATATGCAAAGTATGATATACTTTAAATCGAATGCCTGCCATGGGAAACTGGAATATGTTTACCAACCAAATGTGTTTGCTGGTCTGAATCATGATTTTCATAGGCTTTTTTGTAAATCTAACCCTGCAGTAGGGGTAGCAATCGGGTCGGGTCGGCGGGTTGGTGGGTCGGGTTAACCGGTTGGCGGGTCAGAATACCTCAACACGAACACAACCCGTTTATTAAATGGGTCAGATGTGGCAAACAGGAACATGACCCATTTAATAAACGGGTATGGTCGACACGACACGATTACACAACACGGTGACCCATTTATTAAACGGGTCGACCCGATAACATAGACACGATAACCGACCCGAGTAACCCGAATAACCTGTCTAACCCAAATAACACAATTAGAAACACACAAAAAAATACATATTATACTTTTTTTTTCTGCAAATCTCAAAATGGAATTGTACTACCAACATTAACATAAAACTTCAACATAAAGTCATCAACATAATTGTCTTACAAGTTACAACCATACTACAAACATATCCACCAAGTTGTCTTACAATCATCAAGATAAACATAAATAATTAAATAGGTTGACCCGCCCGCCTAACCCGTTTATTAAATGAGTCAAACAGGTTTGCGGGTTGGCATACCCCTAACACGAACATGACCCATTTAATAAACAGGTTAGGCGGGTCGGCCCATTTACGACACGAACCCATTTAAGCCAAACCCTAACCCGGCTAAGAAGCGGTTTGGCGGGTCGGGTCAGATTTTGCCACCCTTACCCTGCAGATGGATTTGGCATGGTCCATTTGCTAGGAATAGACTCTTGGATCATCGTAATTGGATAAAAAATATGTTTTTTTATGCTTGAATATTTATGAAAATTCTAAGCCATCGATTTTCAACCCTTAAAAGATTCTTCTTATACACAATAATTGGATGATCCAAGAGACTGTTACTATAAAACAAACTGGCAAGATCATATCCTTAGGGTGAAATTTAAAAAAAAAAAAGTAAAAGAAACCTATAAAAATCTTGGTTCATATCAATAAACATATTTGGTTGGTAAAAATATTTTAAGGGTTCCACATGTTTGCCATAAAGACCAAAAGCTTTGACAGAAACTTCCTTACAAGTTCACTGCATATACTTGTTAGGCATGGTGTATGGAAAAAAAAAAAGTGAAAAATATGTGACACTGTGTGTGGTACCCTAAAAAACAAATATATTGATTGTCTCTCTTAAGTCTCTTTTGTTATTTATGACACATGGATTACAAGCATAATCGCAATTTCAACTAGATAATTTGCAAAATGAATTCTACAGTTGACCAATGCCAGAATTCTTTTCCTATAATCATATTTAAGAATTTTAGAAAAAAAGAAATATGCATATGGAATTGGTTTAAACTAGTCTTCAAGTTGTTCAAAATAAACCAAAGACGCATTGTCTGAGATGCTTTATATGACCTCTTGAAATGAAAATCAATTTGCAGAAAGCCACCTAGCCTATCAACTATTTATAGAAAGTCTCCAACATTTGAGTTATTACATTTAATCGCCTACATGATCTAAATGCATTTCTAATACCTACGTGTTATAAAATGATATTTTTGTCCTTTTTTTTTAATTAAACAACTCATCTTATGTCATGTTATGGTCTTCTGTTGAGCAAATCAACATAAAAAATTGAGGCATTTCAATTGCTTTTTTTTTACTAAACAAGTTTCAATTGACTGATTTTAGGAGCAAGCATGTCTTTGAAATATAACTTTGTAAAAGTGGGAGCTAAATATAATAATTGAAATAATTGGCAGCCTTTTGAAAATAGCTGACAAGTTAGACAGCTTTTAACTCTAAAATAAATAACAAGTTACACCCCATTCCTTGCCACTCCAATTCAAGTAGGCTCGTTTTTTATCTGCTTTATGCAATGGCCCAAAAAAGTACCAATTCTTGTTTAGACTGTTCCTTTCCTTCCTTGTTAAGTTTCCAAAAGGAATATCCTTTGTTTCAAATATTCCAAACTTACTTGCTCTCTATTTGACAACAACAAAATTGATTGAGACTTTTTACTTTATCAAAGATCTATTTAATTATTTATGTAAGTTGACTTTTACAGCATGTTAAGAATATTCATAACATTTGAATAATGCTCAATTTTATAGTAGTTGTTAGTAGTCAATCCTCTTGTAACTTTTTGAAAAGAAAGGACTGAATTTTTTTTATATTTAATGAGGGATGCCAGCAATCACCCCATTAACATAACAAAAAAAATGGAGAAAAAAAAACTATAAACCTAAGATTCTTAGGATGCATATTACACTGAGGGGAGACATGAACAAGTCATTTGGAGCATTCCAATACTCAAACTTCCAATGTAGAATGCACTATCCCTCATTAAATATAAGCCTAAGATTCTTAGGATGCAAACATGCTTGTTGATAGCATATCTATGCCTTTAGGATTTGGAGATATTTCACAAGTAGTGTATAGGACTTGCTCATCAAGATCATGCAAATGGATCCATGAAAAGTATTGCCTAATTAATTAAATAGATTTTATCTTGAATCTGAAAAAGTAGATAGGGTATTGTAGTAAGATGAGATACATTTTTTATAATTTATGTCAAAGATGAGTAGAACATATTACAGAATAACCATTAAAATTAAAAAAAAAAATAATTATGTCACAATTTAGTTGGCCTTGAGAAGCTAACGTGATTGAATCAAACTTAAATTGGTCCAAAACTGTTGAATTACAATCTGTTGGACCTAAATCCTACCTTTGAAAACTTTATTTTGGAAAGATTTTAGAAACATATATTTTTTTTAAATCCAACTTCTTTTCAAGAAATGTGGGGTCCTCGCTGGTATAATGTTAAATCGTTCCCCCTCCCCAAGTGGCAAGATATAATCCAATCAAGGTTGAGATTTTCTAAGAAAATGAACTTCCTTAGCCTCCTTCAAGCACTTGTGCAGTAAGCGTAGGCTAGTGGACTCACCCAAGGTTCAAACAAAACAAAATTAGTGTGTGCAAGTTAGTGAAAAGTAAGTAGGAAAACAAATTCATAGGAAAGTAAACAAAAGAAAATGTGAGAAAATACTTACTCGGTCTTCGTGAAGCCCTAGACCTGACTCATTGAATTGACAAAGTCTCCCCACTTAATCGCGAGCCGCAAATATGGCTGAGTCTCCCTTCTCTAGCCAGAATTCCCATAAGAAAACTACTCTACTAGCTTAGAAAGAATGCTAAGTTACACTAGAATATTAATTAAAAGTTTTTCATGAACTAGGTAAGAAAATCCTAAGAAAAGCGAGAAGCAAAACCATCCTAAGTGGGAGAGTGCCAAACACCCTACTCTTTTCCTAGCCTGAAAGCCACCTAAATAGGAAATCTAACCCAAAGAACTACCTAGAAAATTATCTACCTAAGAAAGCTACCTATTCTTAAGAAGGAAGGCTAGAGAATTACTTAGGTGAGGCTGCTCCCTGAAGCTAAGTCTGAGCCAGTTATATTCACTCTGGTGCAGAGCAGGTCTGTGCCAGTTATATTGACACCATAGGCCTTCCTGCTTGGGTTGGTTCTGATTCTCATCCAGGTCCAAGCCCAAGAGCTATGTGCCAGTTATACTGACTAGCGCGAACCTGGGTCTATCCCAGTTAGTATAGCTGGTGCAAACCCAATTGGGTCTAGGTCAACCGGTTTGGCTCCAGATCTGGACCCCAGTCCAGACTCCCGAGACCATACTAGTTATATTGACTAGCGCAGACCTGGTCTGCACCAGTCTATGTAACTGGAGCATATCCAAATGGGTATGGGCCAACTGGATCAGGTCCATATCTGAACTCAAGTTCAGACTCCAGGGTCTACACCAGTTGTATTGACTGACACAGATCCGGTTTGCGCCAGTCAATGCAACATGCACATATCCAAATGAGTCTAGGCCAATTGGATCGGGTCCATATCTGAACTGGGTTCAATCCAAAGAGGTCTCCGCCAAACAAGCTGACTGGCGCTGACCTAAATGGATCTAGATTTGGTTCAGGTCAAAACCCAAACCAATGTAGATCCAGTCTGACGCTACGTGGGGAAACAGTTATATCTTGAAATTTGTAAATATTTGACAAACGGTTTGCGTCGTCTGAAATCTAACATCTTGGGATACGATTGATTTTTTTAAGCTTGAAACCAAATTCAATCATTTGAAACGTCAAAAATACTCTTAAAGTAGACCCTAAAAAACAAAACATAATAATTAGGTTTCAACAAACATTGGTTTGCATATAGAATCACAAGTAATCATAGTCATTATTATTCAATCATGCCATTGGTAAATAAAGTAATGTGCCATACGATCATGTATTCAATTAAGCACTGAAATTTCTTGATTAAAAATCAAGGCTTTGGTTCAAAACTAATTCATCTTGAGTGTGTTTATTAGGATGTCGAATACATTTACGGGGGTTAATCTTGACTACTAATGAAGGTACGGAACTAATGAGTTAGAAATCATGCAAGTTATTTTGACTCAATCTAACCAAATAGTTGTGTTCAACATGTTTTGTTTGCTAAAATCTGATGTAAAAATATGATTTTTTGAGTTATGAAATTTTGGCACACTGTGGGCCATTTATTTTTGGACCACTTTAAAAACCTAATTACTTGTCATAACCATATGATTCAAAACAAGTTTCTTACTAAACAAACCATCTAGATCACATCTAACATTTGATCTACAAAAAATTGAATTTTTTTGAAAAAAAAAAACGATTTCATTAGTTGTGTACCTTCATTAGTAGCCAATATTTACCCCATTTATGGGGTCATTGATCAAACAAACCTTGTATTTATATTTTTTTAACTACCTAATATACAACTTAAAACTTGACCAAGTATTAACCTTATTAGGGGTGTCAGATGGTCGGGTTTGGTTCGGCGAAATCAGACTTGGACCCATTTTTTAGATATAGTATTGGGTCCAGATCCGAAACTAATCGGGTCCAGTATAAGAGAAACCATACTCAGACCCGATAAGAACTACATGAACCAGACCCGATAAAATAATAATTTTTATCATTTTTACATTGAAAAATTGTGGGTCTTAATAGAAACTCCAGTCAAGCCCGAGTTTGGTATAAAATTTTACAAACTATACCTGGATCCATGTATTAATTGGACCTGGGTTTTCTTATTTATCACCATACCCGCATCCTATAAGATTTGGTTCGGGTCGAGTCTGGGTCAGACCCAGACCAATTGACACCCCTAATTTATACACACGTGTCTGCATGCATCACTGATAGTGTGTGTGCATGTGCACGTGTGTTTCTATGAAGCAAAGCCTAGTCAAGTTTTTTTTCTTCACCTTTACTCTTAGCTGAGATCTTGGAGGTGAGATGCATGAAGGAAATGAAGATTTCCTATAAGAATCATAATTCCAGAAGTTACAAAGAAGGTTCAGAGCAATAAATTGTTATGTGAGCTTATCGAAAAAATAAATTGTTATTTTAGTAGTGGCACATTTAATAACTCCACATGTTTCCGATGAGCCATTTGGCTGAGGGCTTTTCATGTAACACCACCACTTGGAAGGAAGAAATTGTATAAGCATACCACTTGATACAAATTGATTTAAAATAACTATCTAGAAGGTCTTAACGTTCACATTCTCAAGATTAAAAACATGTTGAATAAATCTTGAAAATAAAAAATGATAATTTAATATATTGTCTAGTGATGGGAACGCGGCATTTGATGGATCATACCAAAAGCAACAGCATACAATAAAGTGTTTAGATAGGTAGCCCCCCAAAAAGGTGCATTTGCTTGGCATGTTTTAGGGCATGTTAACAAGGAAAGGAAATTACTGCACATTAAGAGAAAATTGCCACTGACCTCCAACTTTCCTAGCTTTCCCTATTATTGCAACCAAGTATTCATTTTTCATAGCCAAATTTACCTAAAAAGCACATTGGAAAGAGTTAAAACTTCAAACAGATTTTCCCTCCTTTCCTCAAAAAAAAAAAAAACAGAACTTTTTTCACCTTAAGTTCTCCCAAAATAGGGGTGGCAATCGGGTCGGGTTGGCGGGTCGTGTCGGCGGGTTGGTGGGTCAGCATACCTCAACACTAACCTGACCCATTTATTAAACGGGTAACCCAACACGACACGGTTAACCCATTTAATAAACGGGTCGGGTCGGGTCAGGTAAACGGGTTGGTGGGCGGGTTCGGGTAAACGGGTTGACCCGCCCGCCTAACCCGTTTATTAAACGGGTCAGCAGGGTTGGCGGGTTGGCATACCCCTAACACAAACCCGACCTGTTTAATAAACGGGTTAGGTGGGTCGACCCGTTTATGAGATGAAGCCATTTAAGCCAAACCCGAACCCGCCTAAGAAGCGGGTCGGCGGGTCATGTCAGATTTTGCCACCCCTATCCCAAAATGTGTGGTCTCAAGCATTCCTTCTGTTGCATAACAAATATGGGAAAAGTTACCCGCAAAAAAGATAGAGATTTTAAACAAGTTTTCTCCACTACTTTTGGAGATAAAGTTTTTCTACACAAACTTTATCCAAACAAGTTTATCAAGATCTTTTCCTCCCCTACAATCAAACAGGGGCTAAGGATAGCTGATAAGCCTCTATTTGGGGGTTGAGTGTCATGAACAGTTTAAGGAGTTGGAAAAAAAAAATGAAAGCTATCACTTCTTGTAACTAGCAGATATCACCTTCTTAAGGTGATGATAGTTGCCAATTTCGCCTGTAGTTGCAAATCCAAAACAATAAAATTCACAACTACCTCCTCAATTTCTTTCTCCAAAATAGCTATTGTTAGGGAAGCTTGATTGAAGTCCAATTTAAATAGATCCTCAATTTCTTTCTCCAAAATAGCTCTCTCTCTCTCTCTCTAATAAGTTACTTTCTTTTAATTATTATATTGTAAGCTCGTGCAACGTAAAAAGATAATATGATTTTATATATGACCAAGATGCCCCTATATTATATACTAATAATATCTGTAGACTCTTATACCATATATTATAATGCCTATAATTGACTTGAACAAATAATTAAATAGCTACCATCCAATTAAGTTTGAATAGCTAACATCCATTGAAATAGGTACCAAAAACCAAAATTGGAAATGGAATAACATTGCATCCGTACATTGACACGGGGATTAAGTAAACAGATATGTTTGTATCTGGATTGAAATTTGGTCTAACCCAACCCATTTTATCTTCTCCACATGAAAATCAACAGATCTTACTGATTTTCAGAAGATCCAGTACCTCAAGAGCTCACCTAATGATTATATTAGGACTCCATTATGGGGATACAAACTGAAACCCGATTCAAAACCAGACTCATTCTTCAATAGTCAGGTACTATGTCAAATCAAGCATGATCTGACCAATATCATACCCATTTTCATCCCTAAATCAAATTAATGGAAAATCTTGTTGAGCTTGGATCTAAGTAATGGGATCCAACACTGGATCAGGCTACAGAAATCTAGTTTTGAGAGTTAGCAACTCATCAGCTATATCCATATTTTTTAGTGCTACTTAAAATTTCTTTC